>NC_067114.1:11407735-11585033 GCF_021347895.1 Acanthochromis polyacanthus | reverse complement strand
AATATTTTGAATATTATACATAATATTTTAGCTCATTATTTTTGTAATTTCTCAGTTCCCCTAGCTTCCCACATTCCCATTCCCACATTCAGACTCCACATGTTACTTTAACAGATGTTCAGTGATAATACTTGCAACATTTAGCCATGTGAAACATACTTGAAGGAAACACGACAAAACCGGCGCCACCATGGTTCCTTCTTCTTCTCAGTCATCACCGCCGTCGTCCCTGCAGTGGTGGTGGCGGGTGAAACCTCCTGGTCCTTTATGTTGACGCTGGTAATAAAGGGAAACACAGATTTTAGTTGACTTCATGATCCTGCAAATATGACTGGACCTTTGCTGCTTTGATCAAGTAAAAGTAAATCTTTAATATGTTCACTGTCAGTCTGTGTCAGATCAGTCAGAATTCAGGAAACATTTTGCTGAACTCTCACATTTTATTCAAATTTACTTATTTGTTATTTGGGACCCAAAACTAACATCTGTAAAATATTCTGTCCTCAAAAATATTCTATATTAGCTTCACCTAGAGTCAGCTAGGTCCGTCTTTTAGACAGAAATAATACATTTTCTAGTGCTAGTAAGCTGTTATGTTAGTCAACATATTTCACAGAACTTAGTTTAACTGACAATTAATCAACTCTGAACAAATCTGAGATGGTGGAAAAACAGCCACCTGAATGATCAGTTTCAAACAGCAACAGACAGTAAAAGAATTTCATACCTTTCTGCTACGGCCGTCTCAAGACCGGGATTTTCAGTGACACATCCTTGCAGCCGGTGTCAGCACTGTTGATAAAAGGAACACAGCTATAATTGTACTGCATGGAGTGAACAAAATGGAAATAACACCAATATAATGTGTTCAATTAATTCAAAAGGGAACAGAAAGAGAAAGAATTTCATACATCTCGTCCGTGTCTTCATTGAGTGGAATCACTCGATTGCTGGTTTGCTGCTGGATACAAATACAAAAAATAACTGTTAAAGGAGAGCCGAGAACAGACAACATACTCATTGTTTGTTCCACTGGTTTATTATTGACATATTTCGTCTTTGTTAAACCCTAAAAAATGGCAAAATCTGGCCAGCAAAAACACCAGATACTTTGATCAAGTTTGGAAAAAAAATTATAGATACTGAACCATTCAAAAAATAAGATGAAAAATATATACATATATTTTTGCTATTGATTTTTAGCCATTATCTGAACTACAAAACAGAGAAATGGTGGAAAATACAGATAATTGTAAAGAAATAATGAGTAAAATGTACCTTAACATAACAAAGCCCATCTGGCCAAACCACCAGGGGTCCTTTTTGGGTTTTGGCCTCAGCAGGGACTTGAGCCTGTGGTGGTTGGACACTCAGGGGACATCCTGATCTATTACTTTTCCTGTTAAACAGATAGAATCACTTGTGAGGAAATGTCACAGACACATACCTAACTGATAAACAGAAAAATATCAAACAAACACGTGAAGATTGTCACATTTCTGTGGAAATCATCTCAATCCATGAAATCAATGAACAGTGAATAACAATAAAATAATAACAACAGAGAATCAGATACTAACCTTTCTGCGTTTTCCGACACAGGAGAACATCGTGGTAGTTGTTCGATCTCTTCACTAAATGCTGTGATCTTTCTCCCAAGAAGTCCTCATCGAACTGAAGAGTTTCACAGAATTTCACCTCTTTAAAGATTCTTGAATGTTTTTGAAAAACAACAAACTTGGTTCATTTTATTGCTGCTTTTAAAATGTGCTTGCAACCAATTTTTTTTGTTTTTGTTTAAGTTATACAAGCAGTTCTTTGACATTATCAGAATAAATACTCAAAATGTGTGAAGAATTAAGACATACATTTATTTTATTTTGTGTTTTTAAAGGAGTTTATAACTAATGGTAGGAGTTTAAAGCTCCAGAAGGCTCAAGTTTGTCAATTCCTTACTGAGTCTTGAAAATAAATATGTAAAATACAACCATTTAACGGTGGCTGTTGTCTGAGGTGACCACAGATTTAATATTGTAACATAACACAGACATGTGATAAAAAATTCATATGAACAATTTGAATGAAGTGAAGTGGTGGACAGCAGATTACTGGTTAGCACTTTCGCCTTGCAGCAAGAAGATCCCCGTTTCAAATCCCGGCTTGGGCCTGGGATCTTCTGCATGGAGTTTGCATGTTCTCCCTGTGCATGCGTGGGTTTTCTCCGGGCCCTCCACCTTCCTCCCGCAATCCAAAATATACTGAGGTTAATTGATCACTTTAAATTGCCCATAGGTGTGAATGCGAGAGTGCCACAGACCAGCTGAAGATGTTGAACTCTTGTCAGGTCTGTTTGATTCTGTTAAATCCTGAAAAACATTATTTAAAGTCTTATGACAGATTTTTGTTGCTATCATTATACTTGTCCAAACAAATGTACCTTTAGTGGTACCAGGCAAGAAACAGGGGTGGTCTAATAATTTCTTAATGACTGTGTAGGTATGTTTTTCCTTTTTATCTGCAGGTACAGCTCCATACAACCTGATATTTATATAGAAATAATGCTGTAAAAATCTCAATATTCCACAGTTTTAGTTTTTTATGAAGCCTGAATGGTCTTAAAATCAGATGTGCTTTCTGGTTGTTCAACCAAACAAATAGTTACACCTGTGTGTGTGTGTGTGTGTGTGTGTGTGTGTGTGTGTGTGTGTGTGTGTGTGTGTGTGTGTGTGTGTGTGTGTGTGTGTGTGTGTGTGTGTGTGGGTGGGTGTGTGGGTGGGTGGGAGGGTGGGTGTGTGGGTGGGTGGGAGGGTGGGTGTGTGGGAGGGGGTGTTTTCCTGGATTAATTTATTTGCTCAGGTTCATAACCTCCTCAAACCTGGAAATATTTTCAGGTTTTTTTTTGTCAACTATTTCTTTAATGAAGTTCTCATAGTCATCATGTTTTTCAAAAACAAATGACATCATTTCCATTGGAGAGGACTCATCAAATTCACCCTCCCAGCTCTGCAGTTCTCTGAGGACTTCCATTTGTTTCCCTATATCCATTGAAATGACAGCTGGCCGCTTCAAGGCTCCCCCAAATTTGGAATTTTTGCACCAGTCAGCTGCAGCTATGGCATGCATTAGAAGCACTGCTCCCTGCAGTAAAAAGAAAAACCTCATCAAGGTATTTTGCGTATACATCATTCACAACTAGTTTTTAAAGTTACAGAGTATTTACTATACACTCTTAAAGAGATCACACTTGGTACATATTAAAACTGTCTATTATATTTGTCCCAGTTAATGCATACTGGCAGCAAATAAAATCTGCCTCATGCCACGTAGTTAAGTATTGCTGTATTTCATTATTATGCAACATGTATCTAATGTGAAAAACTTTATGGGATTAATTAGGTTAATGTTAAAGTTTTTGTATTTTCTATTTTTTTATGTATTTACAGGATCCCTCAGGAGAAGCACAATGGTGTTGCTTCGGTGAAGGATGTCTGTGTCTGTTTACAGACAAGCAGCAGAACACTGACAAACTTCATCTCCCAGGTTTTAATTCAGTTGCAATGTTATGCCATTATAAGAACGTAAAATAATGAATATGACAATGTACAGATCTCTGTATAAGTTTCAAGCAACACAGAGCATAGAGTTTCAAGGAAATATTATCACATACTTTACTTTCTGAAAAGTAGATATTAAGTTGTTGGTTAGTGCAGAAATAGAATAATTTCTTACCGGTTCTGTATTTTCCTCTGTCACTGTGGTTTAAGCCTTAAGATGCTTTTTACTAAGATGACTTCTGTTGGCTAGTTCTTTTCCTGTGCAGAAAATGCACTGTGAACCAACACAGGCCAACAATGACTCCGTATCACAGAACACCTGATGAGAACCTGTGAAGAACAGTAACAATGTTGGTTATAACAGCACGTTCCACCATGACATGCTAGGTGGAAGTCAAGGTGGAAGTTATTTTAGGTACTTGTGAAAGTGGCTTTTCTCACCTTCCATTTCCATTTGCTATTTCTCACCAACTCAAAACTCTGTGGAAATATTGAATTGAATGGTCAACAAGGAATGATAGTAAATGAATATCACTTATGCTTGTATATCACAATGTAAAAGTAGCTATAAATGTGGAGAGGCAATTTTTTTTGTTTTTTTAATGTTCGTTAGTGTAATGTGTTAATTAAATTTGACTGTAAACATTTAAATTGCTAAAATTGTGTTAATAAAACACAAAATATTCATGTTGGATCTAATTTGCTTGGTAAACACATTTTGTATGGGAGTAGGGCCTACAAAAATCTTGCTAGATTTTGGGACCAGTACTGGAACTAGACACCCCTGTGGCCTGCTGTTCAGCAGTGTTATACTAGAAAAGCACTCAGAGAGCACAGACCTCTGCCAAGGCATACCCGTTTATCCTTTAATCCAATCCAAAATTTAATCATTTGTTCCTTGTCCCATTTTGAAAGTTTCCTGAGAATTTAATGAAAATCGGTCCATAACTTTTCGAGTTATCGTGTTCACAGCCAAACAAACAAACAAACAAACAAACATGCAGACAAACTCTCCCGAAAAAATAACCTTGGCGGAAGTAAATAACCTAGGAACTGCCCAGCCTTACTATATCCCGACTCATTAATAAGGATAGACCTACCGTATGGAGTTTGCACGGAGTTAAATGGAGTATTTGCATAAGAAATTACGGGCAAAACCGTAACTACCTTGTAACAGGTTAAGGGGGTGGGGGAGGGTTTGCTTGCTTCAAGTGTGGTTGAAATTTGTATCCTACTTAACTATAATTTCACTCGGAAAAAGTGACATATAGTAAAATCATTTAGCAAAACTTACTTACCTAGCAAGGCCTCGCCAGTAGCCAGTGTGTCGTGGAAGGCTTGCTAATTGAATGCCACAAGACCATCGCTCCTGTCTCTCCAAATCCAGAGTGGCTGGCGTGAACTTTGTGATTACCTTTTTGATGACCTGCTGGGTTGCCAGGTCCGGTTTGAAGCGTCAATCCAGTAACAAAGTGGTCGATGTCGGCCTACATCATTTGGCAACTATTTACCAGAATCCGTCCGACATGAAGGAGACAGCTTTTCTCAGAAACTGTTACAGCTAGGATTACGAAATTTAGTGTGTAGCTTCACACCATGGACACCTTGATCAAGTTCGAAAATGAGACCTGTGCGATAATATTTAACAGAGTTGTAGCCCTTGATCACTATTTTGGATATAGACTCATAGACATCACATGTGGCGGGGGATATTGATGACCATGTCGTCTTGTTGTTTTTTTATTTTTTTTTCAAAAGGGCCTATTGTTAATACTAATATTATTAGTATTATCTACTTCTACTACTACTACAAATAATAATAGTAATAACAATGTAAATCTAGTCAAATATATATATATATATATATATATATATGGTATTATTATTATATATATATGGTATTATTATTATATATATACTGGTATTATTGTTAAGATCAACAGTTTTATTAGTCTGGATTTTATAATCCTTTTTCCTGGTTTGAAAAATCAAGCATGTTGTGATCTCTATCACCTGTTAAGACTAGGCTAATTAACACCTAAAATACCTTCTTCTTTGTGCAATATACCAGAAAAATCAGAAGGCTGGTTTCAAGGCTGATTGGTTTAATGTACTGACACTGTGAGCATGACATGTCTGGATCTGTGGTTTCTACAAGAAACATATTTTGGCAACATATTACTTTCAAAACCTGAGGCAAAATGCATGATTGAAAGATGTAACTGAAAGATAAACAGCATAAGACATGACAGTCCAGTAACGGCACAGTCAGACCAAGTCAAAGTCTACAGAAGTAGACTTAGATATGTAGAACATATAAATTGTAAAATTGTTCCTCAAAATTGTAGCACAATTGTTTATATGCTTTTATTCATGTATCATGTTTACATCCCTGGCATCTTTCCCAAAAAGCAACATCAGCTGTGGCATCTTTGTGGCAGTTGTAACCCACGCCTGGTAAAGGCTGTAGTAATCAAGAAAGCACACAGACAAGTTATTTCAAACAGTTTTAGTAAACATATTTTCTGGTGACAATCCACACAACATGTGTAACAACTGAATGAAAATGGAAATAAAATAGCCTATTTCAAGAGAACTGAAGATGAATTTGTTTCACATTACTCCAGTCTGCCAGCATTTGGCAGCGGTTTCTTCCCTCAAATAACTAGTGTCTTTAGCGCCCCTAGGGGCAACGACCCCTAGTTCGGTCACCGGACAAACCACAGACTCGGATAACCCCACCCAGATAGTAGTGGTAGTAGTGGCATCTCCCCAAAAGAGTGACATTAACCGTAGCATCTCGTCCAAACAGCGGTAAAAGTAGCCTACTGGCTAAAAATGTGGCATCTCTACCAGACCGTGGCATTAACCGCGGTATCCCCTAAACCAGTGGTTGGCAACTGGCGGCTCGTGGGCCAAAACTGGCCCGTCAGGAATAATATCTGGGTCGCCAGATGATTTTGAAAATTTGATTTGGCACGGAGCGAAGCCAGACCATCACCGCAACACGAAACTCGCGTGGTCAGCTGCTGCCGGGCATTTCCGCGTTTGCGCTACTGGTCGGACACGGTTGTACCAGCCAGATTTCACTGAGCAACAGTGTGTGCAAAACGTGTGTGTGTCTCGGGAGTCATTTTTAATACATCTGTGATCAGAATTGAGACGTGTGTCCCAAGCAGCAGCGATCAGCTGTAGAAGCTCCGCTGCTGGCGGTATCGCCCCCGCGCTCGCGGAATCGGAGCGAGCGCACCCCCTCGCAGGTTGGCCCGCTGTTCGATTGTTTACAAACATTTTGTCCCGAAGCCACATCTACTTGCCGACCCCTGCCCTAAACAGTGACATTAACCGTGGCACCTCTGCTGGCATCTCCAGAGGCCACTGGAAATGCCGCTGCGGCAGTGGCATTAACCGTGGCACCGCGGCGATGCCACAAAAAGTGTCACTGTTAGCTGCCAGTGCCACAAATCGGTCTTGCCCCTACTGGAGAAGTATGATATTTAGACGGGTCAAAGCTGGACAAGTTTGTTCTACAGAAGCTAAAAATGATTCAAAGCACAATTGTGGACTTCTGAAATCATTATTGAATTTGTGATATTTCCAAAGGAAAGCCACTATGTATGCACTGGTCACATTTGGACTAGATTATCCAAGAGAGGCTAGACACTCCTTAGACACAGTGTCCAATATGTGAAACCTTTATTCAAGCTAAATGCAAAAACCAGAAATGTTTCACTTTTTTTTCCACAAGTACATCACATTAAACCAGGTCCAGATCAAAAACCACTACTCAGATGGGTCAGAACATCTGGACTAGATTGTGCCTGACAAACTTAAGTGTCTTTAAAACATTGTTTCAGATTTGTAAAACCTTTGTTATGTTTGCAAGATATGTAGGCAACAGACAAAGAAATTATTTTTTGTATTATAACAAACAGAATAAAAGTTTCACTGTTTTATTTTTATTATATACTCTGTTTTAAAAATTGCTGAAAGAAGTATTAATTTACACGTTGACTGTGAAAATAAAAACAAGCAAAACAACAACAACAAAGAAACCCCAAACAAATGCACATGCCAAAACTGTAAATAATGTCCACATCAAAAACCTGAATTTTTAAAAATAGTAATTTTTCTTTTTACAATGTGTGACCATAAAATTACACCATTTTGCTATATTTAAATGTTATAAAAATCTAATTATTGTACAGATATTTGCTGTTTTGGAACTTTTTTCTTTGCAGTTTTTGTACGTTTCTGTTTTTTTTTTTTTTTTTTACTATTTTTAGCAGCATGGCTGCCAAATTTTCACAGTGTTTATGATTTTTGCATGGACAAAAATGGGTTTTCTTTACCATACAAAGGATTTTCAATAACAAAAATTATGCGTCTTAGTCAGCCAGGCCGTTTATGATTTATTATCTCTCATAATTCACTTGCATGGTCACTTCTTTTACTACTTTAAATGACAGCATTTCATGTGACATATATGCACGAATAAATGTCGAAATAACACACAGGAACCACTTGGATCAATGTGTAATTGCGGGACTTTTTGTAACATTGTTGACAGGTATCATAGTTGACATTTTTACTGTTTTCAGGCCTAAAGTCAACATGGCTGCCTATAACCAAACACTACGTGGCATTTTTACAGAAAGATTCTTCTAAATATTATATATACAACTGAGTGAAATTGAAATGAAAATTTATTTATAAAGATATTGTAGTAAACCTGTTGACAATCCACACTTGACTCACACACTACTTTATATTAAATAACTCAGAAAGCCTTGGAGTCTTGCCAGTCTTTTCTTCAGGAGGAAATGACATCATGGGGAGCAGGTCATTTGGAATTAACACACTTTCTTCAGTGTTGTTTATGTATCTTGGAACTTAGTTGAAAGTGATTTCTCAGACACAGATGCAATTTGTTATTTTCCATATAAAATTTGATATATTGCCAAAAAAGAAATATCTGTCATGACTATCTGAACTTAATAAAAAGAACACAAACAAAACAATTTTTAAATAAACTCATTTTATTGTTGTTTAGCTAATTAGAAAGTGGTTGTTATTAAATTTGGACAGTTATTTAGTTGACATTTTAGTGACATCCAATCCTTTTATTACATAAGTAATTGTCTCCATAATAAATCATTAAGCAATTTGTAAAGACATGATCATAATGAATATGAAAAACACTAGTTTTTTTTTACTTTTAATAGAAATGTATGCAAGATATATCCCATGGACCTCGAAAGTCCCTCAATTATATATTGACTCTCATACTTTGGGTGAATTGATCCTTTAAACTAGCCTTTCCAGTACCTGTAGTGTCATAAAGTGGCCACAAGATGGCAGAATGTGCTTTCGCAGTAAATGTGGCTCCACATTGTGCGCATATTTTTGCAGACTTTGTTCAATGGTTTTGTGCATGTGCTGCGTAGATTAGAGTGTCTGCTGACACACTGTGAAATGTGGCCTAAACTGACTGGGGTCTGGGGAGGTTTGGCGCCTGGTAGTCTCATCCAAAAAAGAGGAATCACACCTAAAAAGCCGCACTATTGTATCAGGATTAAGACCTGGGATTTAATCTTAAAATCCTACTTGTGCTCACTGCTGTTGGTAACTTTTTAAAAGTGACATTTATTGATTTAGATCTGCAGTCCGGTCTCGTCTAAGCCGGTGTAGTTAGTAAATTCCTCCGCGCAGCTGTCAGTTTGAGGCAGGTGGAGGGATAAGTGGAGAACTGCGTCTTTGTCACGGCAAAGTCTGGATCTCGTGGATTAAACAGCAGCGACGGTAGCTGCTATGGGTTTGTCCCACTTCGGAGCACCGCCCTCAAACACTGGACTCAGCTGCAGGAGAAACTGCTGCTGTCACACTGACTGAGGACTCACTTCACACCGCAGTCCTCGTTTGACCCGAACACACACACTGGAAGGAAGAAGTTCAGACCGAGATATGAGGTGAGTCCTTTTGTTTTCTTACTCTTTGTAGTTCTGTTTCCTGTTCTGATCGTGGGTGCTTTGACCCTGAGACACCTGACAGGAGTTTGACGTGTTCCTGTTAGTAGAAACAAACGTGTCTCCACTGTGTGTGACCAGATCAAACTATGTTTAAAGTTCTGACAATGAATGACAAATCTGCTGTGATTCCATTGCTTTGGTTGGGATTTTTGGGAGTCGTTGGTGATTATCTGTTCTGTAAGCAAGGTGCCTCTGATGGTGTTTTCTGAACATGTGCCAACATTCAGCTGTTATCGTGACCCCCCTGGTTGAGCGCTGTCTCTGAGGAGTCAGACATCTGGGCTTGCCTCTACTCCCTGATAACAAAAGGTTATCTTGACTCGTCCAGCCCACATTTTTTTGTCATGTCAATTCCATAAATCACTTTCTGAGTAGCTGCTTTTGCCTCAAAGCCCTCAGAACTGGAATGACAGCTTTTTTCTTTACATGCAAATTCAAAGACAGTAAAGCGGAGCAGAAACAGGTAAAGTTGGGTTAAAGTCATTCTCCCATGGAGGTGTAAATCCCACCAGGTAGCTCTTTCTCTGGCTGGCTCTACCTGTGCAACACCTTTACTGTAAATGGGTCGCTGTGACATTAAACTGCATTTTAAAGAAAGGTGCGGCTCAGTGAGTGACAGACGCTGCCTGTTAATGTTTTCTAGAGCCACTTCCAGTCAATATCCAGCTGTTGATCAGTTCGCCTTGTGATAAACAGGCCCTTCCTGATGAGGCAGGAAAAGGCAAACACATGTAGATTAGCAAGGGGAAAAAGTCCTTCACCAGGACTAATCTGTTTGTCTTTCCTCTTCTGCGTTTCAACATCTTTCACGAGCACCCAGTCTGCTGTGATTCATGTGCCTTGCAAGACGATGCGTGATTCATTCAGCACATTTTTGTTGGGGTGGTCAGAAGAGTCGTACAAACAGCGGTAGTCCTCCTTCCCACTGCTGTATTAGCAATCATTTCCTGTGTGTTTTATGAGATACAGTCAAGTCTTCTCCGTCAAACTGTAGGAATTCAACGTTATTATCAAGCAGCTCTGCCAGTGGAGTCCAGTCCAGACTGTAATTTATACTGAAGCACATTAGGAACCTCAACATTCATTCTGCCCCTGCTGGAATTTCCCTCACATTTCGTCCATGTGCTGTAATGTAAAATACATGCTAAATGGTCTGCACTTATGTACCACTTTTCTACCTTGGCGGTACAATATGGAAAACACCAGTAAACAACAAATTGCACAATAAGCCTTTTAGCTTAGCTTCAAGGCTTATGTTCTAAACATGCTGGGTGATTACAGGTTTAAGTCTGATTCTTGTCCTTCTTCTTTCAACGCTGAAGTCACTGTGGAGCTGTGAGAATATACAAACATCTGGGAGATAACAGGGCGGCATGCCGGATACGTATGAACAAATGTAACCGGCGTGCTGGACTTTGTAGCAGCACAAATTCATTCAGATGACATTTACACACAAACATCCACATTTTTAAACCCGACTGCTGCTGCCGAGATGTCTGGAGGAAAAAGTGGGAGTGCGATAGGCTTCGGTAGCTTACAACTGCAAATTCCACTGCCAGCCTTTCATTTTTAGTTTGTAATTACCAGCTTTACTGGAGTTTAACTTAACAACAGTGTGTGGAGATGCAAACAGTACAGAAAGCTGCACAGGCCCCCCTCCCATTATGGAGCCAAATGAAGGCCTGTGTTTTGAGGATCCTCATGGAGAATCTGAATAAAATGATGTTCATTACCTTAACTTTTTGATATCTGGACTAAAAATCACAGGCCGTTGTATTTCAGTTTTTCACTGCTGTAAATCAGAGCTGCATTCGATTCAAGCTGCTTTTACAAGTGTTTCACAGCTCACTGTTGCATAAACAGGAGATCTCACTACTGCAATGATTGCTTCAATGTTTAAGCTCTGTTGCTGTAAAATTATTAGTCAATGGTTACGGATTCATGCATACAGCTAAAGATATGATTAATACTAGCAGATGGGAGGTATTGCTAAACAGTTTCGGTTGAGAAATGACAAAGATATACAGGACTGATCAAATAATTCAACGATTTACTGTTCTTGTGAATGAATTAATGAATCAGTTAGAAATGTGAGGATGTCCTGCTGTGAATGAAAACAATCCAAATGCGTTTCGCTCGGCCCGATAAACCGACTGAGAATGGAAGCTTGTGCTCATTATTGCCAGAGAGGCGTTGTAAACTTTCTCCTTCCTCTGTGCAATATGTTTCCTTCCTTGTTCCACGGCATTAAAACGGACACATGTGTCCGAGCACTGGCAGCACAAAACAGATAGGAACTCTCAGAGATGGGTGGGGCATGTTGTTCCTGGTGGCCTTCTCTATCATCAACCCAAATGTGTGCTGTGATGTTAAAACCAAACAAAGAGACACAAATGTAGTCAATCAGCTAAACTTCCTATTTATCTGGCAAGACTCAGCCTCTCTGCCACTTCAGTCAAAACAGGAAGTTATATTTTATATTTCTGTTTTGTTTAAAGCTGTGACGACACTGCAACATGGGGACATTTCACATCTAAGCCAACAGTTACGATGGAGCCACTAAAGGAGCTACAAAGGAGGCACTGCTGTAGTAAACTCGCTCCTGCAGGATATCATTAACAGGTTCCCTCTGGCAGAGGCAGGGTCACATTGGAAAGGGTTTCAAACTTATCTTAGCCATGCTTCACAATCACACAGGAGGAATTTTACAGAGGCAGCCCTCCTCCGAGCTTTGATGTGGACAGGAAACCAGACATACTCCGCAGGAAAAGCCTGGATATGAGGCGTCTCAGGGAGCATTTTGTTGCAGCAGCGCATCACTGTGATTGAATTTACTGCCAACACAGTTCTGGTGTTGCAGCTCGTTTCCTACCAGTCATTTTTACCGTGTTGTTCTGTGAGACCACTTAGTCTTTGTTGTTTTTGAGTAAATTCAGTGCACTGTTATCGAACTGAACTTTGTCCATTTTTGTATTTATGTGGAGGTAGTCGTGTTTACATGGTCTCTTGTTTACTTGTTCTTGATATCTTTTCAGGTCATGTGCTGTTTTCTGCTGCAACATGACACTTGTCTATTCTGAGCCTGGCTTTACTGATTGTTGGCTCATAGTATCTGCTGTTCCTGCTAGGCATTCATAGTGCTGTCTGAACCTTTACTGTGCCCCTCTGTGATGTGCATGAATGAAAGACACCCTCTGATCTTTGACCCTCAGTGCCAGTCAGACTGTCTTTCGTCTTGTGGTTTGTATTTACTACATTTTTCACGCTGCTGAGGATCCATGTTTGTGTGGTTATGAGTGTGTTTTTAACACTCTCCATGGTGATAAAAAATCGGCAGATGGATTTATTTTCACACGTGCAGTTATCCTGAATGTGAAGTGTTGGTGTCAGTAGCTGTGCAGGTGTAGCTCTGTGCTCAGTGTGTCCAGATAACTCATTCTCTAAGGGAACCATGTGGTGAACACGCCTCGTGGGTCAGGTGGGGCTGCAGACGGCAGCTGTGAAGCTTCGCCAGCCTGCTCCTGTTCGTGAAAATTAACAGTCTTCTCCTCTGAAGTTGACTGACATTTACTGTCAGGGTTTCTACCTTGCTCATGAGATCTTCTTTGTTTTGGCAATGCTGCCCGAACACGCAGCCAGATTTCAGAGGGCTTAGATAATACTATGGAGCTCTGGGGCCTGGTGAAGGGCAGAGCCCACAAGCTGAAGTCCACATGAGTGCAATGTTTTGTGAAGCACACTGCCTGCTTATCAGGCCTACAGAGGGTTCCTTCCTGGTTTTCTTCAGTCCATGCTGTAATTACAGTTGCTGGCTGGCTATGCTGCGCTACAGTATGTGCCTTTCTCAGCATTCCCAATGTTTTCCTTGTGTTGTCAGCTTCCTTTTGTACTTTGATGGCCTGCAGCTATGTGCTGTGCAGAAACAAATGAAGACACTGCGTCATCGGTTTGAAGCTCATTTCAGTGTCTTTATGGTTTTGCCAGTGCCAGACATTAAGTTTTTTTTTTTTAAAATTACGACTGTTTAATGCAAGTTGCTTTTGGCAAACACGTGGTCACAGTTTAATGGTTTTATAATGTGCGTGTGTAAAAGGGAAAACAGCGACAATATTCTAAAGGTCTTTATGGGGAGCAACAAAACCAGCAATGAACTGATCTTACTAGAGTTTTTCTTTGCTCTGAATGGGCATTTTGGAGAGGGTTGACTACTTAGTATGCATGATTAGACTATATACAATAAGGACAATATGTCTATTCCCTCATTTGACAGAAATCTATACATTTTTCTGTCATTTCTGACCATCTGATAAACCGAAGTTTCTGCTCTGCATGAATAAATGAAACTCCAATTAACAGAAGTAGTTGAAAAATGGTCTTTTTCTTGTTTGTCTTTTTTGTTCTGAGTTCTTATTATTTCAGCTCTTGTTTAAGCCTTTTTGGAAGCACCAAAAATTCCTCTGCGGAAGAAAAACCTCACTTTCTATACATTTTTGTCTGTATAGCCAAATCCGGATTTAGCTAAGTCTTTGACCTCAGTCTGTGCTGTTGTACTGAGTGGCATGTTCCATTATTACAATAAGCACAGTTACTGTGGTTTATTTTGTCTCTCATACACACTGTACTGTATGTATATATATATATATATATATATATACGTAGCTATGTTTGTGATTCATTTTAAAGATTTCCGTCTTTAGTAGGAACAAATGGACTTGAGGCTGATGCTGCAGACAGGGAGGGGAACTCCAAAAATACTATTCAACAATGTAAAAATGAATCTATATGAATTTAACCTGCGTGGCACAGAGGAATGTCGCTTTTTACTTTTGCCATCCAGGTGTAACAGGTGCATTTTTCACATTCCTTACATTCCTCCTTTATCATACTGGAAACTGATAGCTGGCTATGTCTCTCAAACACACATCAGTGCCTTTATTTATTATTCAGTACAGCCAGTTTCACTGTCCTCCTGTGGATCTGCTTTACACAAAGGACAGACACTTCTGTTGGGGAATCTGCTGCACTTTACTGTAATAATTTCACAAATAATGGTAAAATACATAAAGTATCAGTTGTTAGTAGAGCTTAAATTGAAAAGTCCAACTTACAAACCACAGAAACCTCCTCACAAAAAAGCTCCTCACAGAGAAATTAGCCTCTGCTCATGACGTTCTTAACTTAATCAAGTTCCTTTTCTGAATGGACAGAAACGTAAATTTTAAAAAGGCATTATATGCTTCAGCTGTGATGTATGATGTGTGAGTATATGTGCATGTGTATTCTTTCCGCTTCATCTGCCATTGGTTACATTTTTACAGCCGCTCTGTGGGTTCACTCCGTCTGCCCACAAGTGACTTTCCATTCTGTCAGCCTGTGATGGTGAAGTCATAGGACTCCGTCAGAGACAACGTAGTTTGAGTGTTGAGCATCGACTCGCCTATGAAGACAGTAACTAGTACCTTTTCATTAGTCCTCACAGACTCGTACAACAGATGGTTCCAATAATTGGGCCTGTTTTACAGCTTTACTTGGACTGAAATGTGAAAGCATAAGTGCGGTCAACATGCCTTTATTTGAACTTTCCACTAAAAAGGCACAGGGGCGGATGGAACAATGGCCAGAGTTTAGGATAAAGATATATCAACAAAAAATTGATATTTTTTTTAGTTAAATTTCTATTAAAGTCAACTGTCAGCACAGAGGCTTTATGGGAGAAGTTGTGCGGGCCCCAAACACTGGAGAATACATAGCAATTTTCCAATCACAGTCTCCTGCCATGCACGAAAGATTAAAGCACCTGCATCGCATATAATCTATCCTGCCGCAGTCATCGCTCGTCACTCATTGATAGTCAGAGTAAATTCCTTAAAAATCGGTGGTGGTGGTCCTGTGACTGGCTGCATGGTGGAGCCAGCAAGAGGGTGAGTGTTGAACTCATGCTGATGGAGCAGTTTGGAGCTCTTCTAGCCACGTGGCAAAGGAATGTCAGCCCCCAGAGGGAGGCTGGATGTTTGCTGGGAAGGCCTCGGGGGTCCACAGGGTCTACTGACAGGACAGGAGCTTTTAGAAGCTACAAAGGTTTGTAAAATAGGCTTAGAGCCACCTGACTGTACTGGCTGGTTGATGTTCCTCTCCCTGGCGAAACCTTCCCCTGAGATGTAAAACAACACCAGCATCAAAACAGGATGCAAACATGAGTCCAAACAGGATCTTGTGCAAATTAATATGCTAATTTTAGTCCGAGGACAACCGTGGTTGCTGTAGGAGCAAGATTCAAAGTGACCCCATATTCAAAACACAATGAAAAATCTTGTGACCAAAGACTGAATGACCTATGAGTATAGGGGATATTTTTTGCATACATTAGTGTTTATTATGTCCTTAACCTCTCTGTAATGAAGCCACCTGGGTGTGACAGTAATAGTAGATTACTGCAGGGGGGGTGTTCAAGTCCTTCACAGCTTGCCTGACCTTTTCCCCTAACCGTGCCCATCCCGCTCCGTGGGACATTAAAATATCAAAGGCAGACTTCTCCCAAAACTCACAGAAGCTGTGGTCTCCACCCAAGTGAGCACACACATACTTAATGCAGAAAATGTCCACATTTTGCTTTGATGTCGAGTTCTGGCACCGATTTACTGGTATGATTTCCAACATGCTTGATGGTTGATTGGAGCAAAGAGAGAACTACGGTGTATTTTTTTATTCTCTCAGTTCAGCTCTATTCTGACACAAGAGTGCGTTTTAGTAACACGCTGCAGGCACGGTACGAGGTGTGCTATTAAACATGCATACTTAATCACATCTATCAGTCTGTGTTAGTGGAGTTTGTATTGCAATTAGATTCAAAGCCTGCTGAACCCATTGTCTGGATTTCTGCTGGAATGAAAAATACCACAAGACAAAAACTTCTCCTGTCCACTCTTCCATGGTTAGTGCTGCACACCAGGAATGAAATGTGCTCAACAGAAACGAACAGTGGTTCACTGGATTTCTGCAACAGAAAAGGACACATTTTACCGTGTTGAATACAATACATATGGCAGAAATGTCAGATACACTACCTTTCAAATCTTGGGATGAAAACTCACACTTTTATTCATGTGCTAACTTAATTGCACAAGGGTTTTCTAATCATCAATTAGCCTTTCAACACCATTAGCTAACACAATGTAGCATTAGAACACAGGAGTGATGGTTGCTGGAAATGTTCCTCTGTACCCCTATGGAGATATTCCAGTAAAAATCAGCCGTTTCCCGCCAGAATAGTCATTTACCAATGTCTAGACTGTATTTCTGATTAATGTAATGTTATTTTCATTGAAAAAAATGCTTTTCTGTCAAAAAATATGGACATTTCTAAGTGACCCCAAGCTTTTGAGCAGTAGTGTATATAGAACTGCAGTATGGAAACTCAACTGTTTATACATAAAGACTTCACAGTATTATATGTGTGTAGACTGTATGTACCATTTAGTTACTGTATAATGTATATTGCTGATTGTCTGGAGCATTACGTTCACTGTTATCAGTAGTAAGATGACCTATATGTGGACAGCTTCATGATTGATGAAAATGTAAGATTCTCACAAGTCCACATCATCAGTATTTGGCTGAAGTCCACCCAGTTTTAGATAAGACCCAATATCTTGTTGCAGGACAGAATAATATTTCTTAATTAAATTTAATCTGTTTTGCTCTCTGTAAGGCTATCGCTCAACCTCCAAGCTGTTGAAAAGTATTTCTTTTTCTTTTTTCAAACCAATAAGTGCCATGTAGAACCACAAACGGCTCCATTTATAGGCTCCCATGGTTCTGCCTCTATAAAGCACAAGTAGTAAATACGCTCAGCAGCTGCCTGACATTGACAGATGGCCTCCTTCTACTATTTGTGCATGATTTTCTCTGTAGTACGTAACTCACAGCCTTGTCTGTACTTGTAACGTTATCTCATTGATGTGGGTATGAGCTAACTCTGTTTCTGACTTAGTCTTAGTGAAGAGTGGTACTGATTGTCCTCTAATGTAAAGCAATAAGTTATGGTAAGCCTGGAGTTATGCAGCAGATAAAATGCAGATGTTTCGTCAGCTTACCTTAAATTCAACATTCTGACCTAATAACATGTACAGTTTTGTCAAGCTAATAATAGAATCTGGAAAACCATGACTTACATAAAGCCTGTGAGCGACTCTGCTGCCACGAGATGACATCAGACTTTGTGTCTTGCCTCCTCAGACTGGGCATGACGGTGCGAGCCAAGCTGAGGGTGTAGCCACATCTGGCAGAGAGAGTGCAGAAGCGAGCAGGAGCCCCAGACCGTCGACTGCAGCAGGGAAGATGGGAGAGACAGAGGAGGACAATGTGGGGAAGCTGTTTGAGAACTTTT
The DNA here is from genome assembly GCF_021347895.1 of Acanthochromis polyacanthus. Taxonomy (NCBI): domain Eukaryota; kingdom Metazoa; phylum Chordata; class Actinopteri; family Pomacentridae; genus Acanthochromis; species Acanthochromis polyacanthus. The sequence goes on along the minus strand of NC_067114.1, from coordinate 11,567,064 downwards.
TCCAGGCCTCGACCTGTAAAGGAACGCTTCAGGCCTTCAACGTGCTCTGCAGGCGTCTGGACCTTGACCCTGCCGATCACAGCACCTTCTACAGCAGCCTGAAGGCCAAGGTCACCTCCTGGAAGGCCAAAGCGCTGTGGAGCAAGCTGGACAAGAGGATGTCGCATAAGGAGTACAAGAAAGGCCAAGCCTGTGTGGGCACCAAGGTGAGTGAATTTAACAGAAGGTTTTCCTATCATAGTCAAGCGGACTATGGATTTAAGAGCAAAGCAGCACATAAATTAAAGTACCTAGAAGTGGATATATATGCTTTGCCCACTACATGCATGTTAAATATGCATATTTTTGTTACTGCTGGTTGATTTCCAAAGTATACCGTCAATTCTTAGATTTATTTCCTGAAATGACCCAATAGCTGAGCGTTTCGGGCGTATAACACGTGTGGAAAATGTCCTCAGCTGCTGAGACCCCAGCTCAACTTCTGGCTGACCGGATCTTTGCTTCATTTCAATCCTCTGCTCTCTTCCTCCACATTTCCTGTCTCTGTTTCTACTGCACCTTTCCAATAACGGCAAAAATGCAGAAAAACATAATCTGCTAGAAAAATGATGTATTTCTTACTTTACAGTCCGGCACTGGTGTCTTTTCAATTTGGTTTGAAAGTCAGTCGTTTTTACTGCGATTTAGACAAAGGTAGTTCCTTTCTGTTCTGAACTCTGGAGTCAACTGTGTGACAGCCGCCCTTTTTGTATGGAAATAATACATGTCATCTTTTTCACATCTTTTTTTATTTGCTTGACAATACGCTTCAGCAAGCAGTTCTTAAACTTTGACTACTGGATTATCTTTGAGCAGCTACAAAAGGAGAGTTTTTGAAATAAAAAAGAGACTATCCTACCCTGAACCTCCCCATCTCAAGCATGTTTTTTCAAGTTGATTATCATTGTACTAAAACCTAACATTGTTTAGAAATACAATCAACATACTTAAAATGTGTATGATACTTTAACCCTCTGAACGCCAAGTAATTTTTTTATTTGTTCCTTTTGTGTTTTTGCTCAATGTAGGCATTTTTTCCACTGCAATATAAAATTCTGAACCCCTATTTAAACAACACAACCACGGCTAATAGAAAGGGATCAAAAATGTATTTTTACAAAATAGTCATGAGCTATAAGAAAAAAAGCAAACTTGAATTTATATGATTACTTTTTATAACTGAAAGAAAAAAAACAAACAAACTTGGAATAAACATGTACAACATTTAAATGGACTGGAAAAACTAACTTTTTATGGCCCTACATACGAGACATTTCACTACTTAAATGCATTTTTCCCCATACTTCACTCTTATCTGTTCTGTGTAAACACAGCCTGTAGTTCATTCCACTTCAGTCAAAAAGTTTCTGAATTCTTGTCTGTGTGACTGTTGGTCTCAGCAGAGTCACTGAAAGCTTCATGGTTGTGCAGATAAGCACAGACGTTTTGGCTTTTCACAGAATCTTGTTCTAGAAAATGATTTATTTTGGGCAAGTCTTTACAAGAGACATAGAGTAAAATGATTTTGTTGAAATATCACAATTTTAAGCTTGAATTTGCTTAATATTCCTTACACAATGTCACATCACATCATTCATTGCTTTTGGAAAGTTGAAAAACCTCAAGATGATTTCTTTATTTTTTCCAGTTTCTCGTTTAATTTTGGTGGGGTTTTTTTTTATTTTATTTTTATTTTGTAAACATGCCTTTCAAACCCAGCAGAAAGTTTTGGGGTTTTGAAAGTTGAAGTCTGAAATCATGGATGTTGCCTGAAAAGGTCAAAAACATCACAAGGTTTGAGTCACACATTATCAAAGTTGATGTTACATGATTTAGGAAGTATGTTTGTTCCTTTACTTCCTATTGTTCCTTTTTTATTTCAACTAGCTGACACAGTGACAGCCTGTTAAATACACCACAGAGTGTTGTGCTGAAGCAGTGTCTTGGACGTCACTTTAACCTCTACTTAACCAGACAGTAACACTCACTCCTTCACTTCAGCACCTCTCAGCAGATGGGACAGGCGATGTTTTGCACTGATTCTGTCATTCTCAGATGGATGGTCTGTAATAAAACTACTGAAACACCAGCATCCTGTATAGAACTCATAGTCAGATGTGACACCAAACCAAAAAATCACAAGAATGAAGCATGCAGAGCAGCACATGCTCACATAATGACATGAAACAGAATCATATTTAATTCAATTTAAAGCCACAGAAAAATAGCATGGCAGTCGTCACAGAAGCAAGAATTACTTCAAATCCGTGTGTAATCTGCATGCCATGTGAACTTAAGGACCTTTCTTGAAGAGCATCATGAAGAGATGCAACAGGGATGAAAGAGGTGTAACAGAGAGTGGGTATGGTGTCCTGTGTGAGTGGGGGCAGCAAAGGTGATGAGGGAAAGCAGGAAAACCTGGAGGAGTGTGATTACCTTTCAGCCATCACCTGCACCCAACCCGAGAGAGTGTTTTTATTGCACCGAGAAACAGACAGCATCTCTCAGCAACTACGATTATTTGGCCCCAGTTATACTGAAAGTGTGCTCTGCGCTTTATTGGCTTTTCCTAAAAGGCTGGAGCCAGGCCCAGGTTATTATTAAAATGTGTTTTAAATGCTTCAGTGTGAGCCCAGATTTTATAGTCTGTCTGATTTAGACCAACACCTAAATAGGAAATAAGAAGGTAAAACATTCAGAACAAAGTGTGACACTCTGACACCTCTGAGCCAAAGCTTTTAGTTCAGATTTTGTAATTCTGACAATCCACAGGGTTGAGTTGTAAAATAGAAGCGGTCCCAGAATAGTAAGCCAGATGTACAAATAATGGATCATGTGTATTACTGAAACTTGCTGTGAATTTATGAGTTTGCCTTTTTTTCTTCTAAAAGCCTGAGACTTAATGAGCTGCTTTCATGTGTGCAGTGTTTTAATTACTCACAGTGGAGGCCGTCTGCTTTTACTTGATTAATAATGTCTCTCCCCTGGAGAATCACAAGGTGATGACTTGTTTTTGTAACAGCTCAGCTCTTGGACAAAGACAGATGTGAAGTCACTCAGCACCTCCTCTTCATATTCGTGCTGCGGCAGCAACTTTTCAAAGGAAGTGATGTCATCTGTGTTTAATGCCCTGACAGCTGGCAGCAGCAACACGTAACCACAGGGAGCGTCTTCCTCATAAAGTTTTACTGTGTTCAACAAAGTTTATCTTTTTATATAATCCCTGCTGTTATATGATTTTGCAAGTCATTCTCAGTGCATTTTGTCAGATCTCTGTGTTATATGGAATGCTTTTAATCCTCAGAGCACCTCTTGTTTCAGTATTAATCAGTATTTTAATGTGTATTTGAGTGTTTGTTGAAGATGCATTGGGTTCATCCTTGAGATCGTCTTCTTTCCTGACTTTTTTGGTAGATCTCTGCATGCCTTGGCACATTACTATCACCTGTAGATCAGAGGAAAAGTGAGAAACCATTTGGAGGAATATGTTTAGCATCAGCTTTGAGTGGATACAAAGAACAAACAAGAGGCAACTTCCATTGTATTGCCTCGTTTCTGATACAAGATGATATTGTGGATACGCCTTCTTATATTGATAATTATCAGATTAACTCGCACACTATATGTTGCGACACTTTCATAAACACGACACACAAGTTACATCACTAAAATCTACAGTATTTTTAGACCAAACTGTTGCTGAAACAACAATCAGTTGCAGTCTTGTCATTTTTGTGTTTTATTGTGCTATTGTGGGTTTTCTAAAGAGCAGAATTATGTCAGTTAACAAGCAATCTGTTGCCAGCAATCTTAATGATAGATTAATAAATAGATGTGAGTATTTGCTCATTTTCTTTGCCGAAAATGATAGTCAACTTAACATTTTGGCTGGTTTTAGAGGTTTGTTGAACCAAAAAAAGCATAATGAGGGCATCAAATTGTACTGAAGGGGGTTGTGAGTGACGTTTTTCACTGTTTAATGGCTTCAGTTGTCCTAGTTTTTAAACCAAGATGCTTCTCACAGTACTTATGGGTCGTGCTGTTGAGACAAATAGGTGAGTTTGATCACACTCTGACTGATGGGCTTCGTTCATAAGGCAGGAGACAAATGCCCGGGCGAGGCCGAGGTGGGATGAGAAAGAGGTCACAGGTGGGAAGCAGAAAGGAAATGTGTGTCCTGACTCAGCAGATGAGGAGCAAGACCCCAGGAAAAATCTGCAAAAATACATTAGCAAATGGAAAACGGCTAAAACCAACAACATGTCTCTGCTCACAGTTGATAGAGAGATCAAAACCGTTTGGAAAATGATGCTGACATTGTGAGCACAGATCTGAGTAAACTGAGTTAGTGCTGTGTGCCTTTCATCTCTGATCTAACTGTGTAAAAAGCTGCTGATGAAAAAAAAAAAAAAGAAAAAACTTGGCCAGAAGGCATGCTTGTCCAGGCAATGCTTCCACCACCTGTGTGTGTTTCACACCTGAGAATACCTCATTCTGATAACCTCAGGCGAATCATGATGAAGTATTGTCTTTCTCTTCACCCGCATGCCGAAGAAAAACATCCTGGAACTCAGCATCACACTTGGAGGATGAGGTAACCAAATCTCAACCCTTTTGTGCAGAAGAAGAAGATGCCACTCTGGGTTTAATGTGGGATTTTTGTTGCTCTGTAAACAGAAAACAGTCTGATTGTCTCATGTTTGGTGCCCTGTTGAATTTTCATGTTATCCTGTTGATGAACACGCAGGGTGGCAGCAAGTTCGAGCTCTGTCTAATGCACACTGTAGCCACTCAGAGGTTAGATAAAGTGCCAGCTCTTTGTGTTAGATGAAATGGACAGAACAGATATTTTCAGCACTAATTTGCCCGAGGTTATCGAGACAGGAGACGGTCCACTTTGTTGAGCACAGCAGGAGTGACCTTCAAAAGTGGCTCATTTCTGGATTAAATGTCAAAAGAGTCCACACACACACACACACACACACACACACATCTCCTCTCTGCACAAATTGGCCTCTTAATATGTTCAAAAGGGAAAGAAAACCCGAGCTTGCCAGCACACATGCGTCACTTCTTTCATCTATCATTCAAGAGTATGATGTCATGTTTGAACCACACATTCTCAGACAGACGCTGAAACCTCAGTGAACTGACTTCATGCATTTTTGGGCGATGCTGGTTCCGTGATTAACGCCGTAGATATGTAAAGGTTCTAGAGGTGGTTTAGGCTGGTGGAAGTTGTTCGCAAACATCCCTCAGGGCAGTTTTCTGATAAATGCACCACTTTGGGCATGTCTAAACTCCCTTCCTCATGTTTTGCTAACAATCCTCACCACACACAAGCTAGGTGGCCGAGACAAGTCATCCAAAGACTGAATCACTGTCTATTCTGCCAAGTGGAACACTCGCTCTCTAAATGCTTCAATGGGGCAGTAAAGTGCTGCTGCCTGTCATGATATATGGAGATGTTATAAAGCTCCTGGGCAAGTTATAAACAAAGCAGATATGAGCTATTTTTCCTCTGCGGGAACTTCTCAGCCTTCTGTTATTAATATGACAAAGATGTTACCGCGATGCTTGTGCCTCGTGTGCGTAATGAGGTTAATTTGTCATTCTCTGTTATGTAGTGCCTCATCATCGGAGGAGGTCCCTGCGGCTTGCGGACTGCCATTGAACTGGCCTTGATGGGTGCCAAAGTGGTGGTGATCGAGAAGAGGGACTCTTTCTCCAGGAACAATGTGCTCCATCTTTGGCCCTACACAATTCATGACCTGCGGAGCCTCGGAGCCAAAAAGTTTTACGGCAAATTCTGTGCTGGGGCCATAGACCACATCAGTGAGTGTCTGACTTTATATGAAACAAAGCAGGGCATCGGATTTTGCTTTTCATTGACCTGTCATCACATCTCCAAAGCAGGATCTCCTCCAGTGTACCGTGTTTACTGAACTGTGAAACTATCTATTCTAAAAGTTTGGTCCTCCAATATTTTACCAAGTTTTTAATGCTACATTTCAGATTTAGATCTATTTAACATTTTAGATTATTTTTCTTTTGCTGCGTTTATTTTTGTGAAATTTGGCTGCTCTATACTATGCTGTCTCTTTAGAACTGATAAAATCCATCCATCTGTAAAATCTAGAGAGAACTTAGTGTCAAAATTATCAACAATATAATAACCATAATAATACTTTTATATATATATATAGCACCCTGAAGAACAGCATTCACAAAATGCTTTGACAATTAAAACATGCAAACACAAAGATAATCAAGCAAGACATAAGGAGACAAGGCAGAGCAGTCGAATACAGTAAATGGTAAAATTGATAACATAAATGAATAATCAGCTAGATTAGCATGCATATCAAAGGAACTAGGCAGTTTAAAAATTGACGAATAAGATTGAAGGTTGAAAGTTTGAAATTGAAAATTAAAAAATTAGAGAATTGAAGAATTAAAGATGACATCACACCAAAGAACTAGGCAGCAAAAATTAAAATACAACAAGAGAGAACATATGAACAAGGCATAATACAAAATAGAACACTAAAACTAAACAATATGGCTAGCATGATGCTGTCTTTCACCTTTCAATGAACTTGCGCAATATATGACTTTTTTGCTGCATATTTGCATAAATATGTATCACTGTTTAAGCATTTGCTGCACCTAAATGAGTCATTCATGGTTTTATTAATAATAGGGAAAACAGTGCAGGAAAAATGCTTTTTTCAATTTTCTGGAAAATTACTTTAGACCAAAAATCTAAATTACATGGTATATAGAGCCAAATTACAAAATATGACTCTATAATCGTTCCACCAGTAAGCAGGTTCTGTCAGCGTTGTCAGGATGATATAGCACAAAGCACTACATTTGTCATGGTTTTTCTTCTGTGTACAAACACTTATGTGTGTCTGTGTTTAACAGGCATCCAGCAGCTGCAGCTCATCCTGCTGAAGGTCGCTCTGATTGTTGCTGTGGAGTTTCACATCAATGTGGAGTTCGTCAAGCTGCTGGAACCTCCAGAGGATCAGGAAAATGAAGGTCTTTATCCACACGTTCTCTGTCCTTACATGTCCAAACAATAAATTTATAGTGCTATTATTTTCATCCGCTGACTGTTGATTTATTTTGTGCAAGACTTGGGGAGATGGAGAGATACAAACAGCTGGAAACTGTAGAGACTTTGAATAGCATGAGGTTGAGACATTTTACAGAGTATGACGCTTATAAAGATCACTCTCCTACTCTTCAGCGTCAGCTTTAGTCTTGTCATCCTGCAGTATTTAATTTCCTTGACAGCCACCAATAAACAAGAGACAAACATTGGCACTGATCTTGTTTTTATCATACTTCAACATGGTTGCCGAGGTCGAGCATTTTGCCTGATTGCCTTGTTGGTTTGCTTTCTCAGATGGATACCAGCTTAATATAGCTTCTTCTTATTGTAGTAATACGAGCAACTACACTGGAAAAAATGCCCCTCTCAAAACAAAAAAAAAACTTATTTCAAGAAACTTTACCTTGAAATAAGTGAAAATATCAGCCAATAGAACAAGTGAAAATGGCTTGGTAAGATTTCTTGAAATAAGGTATGATATTGAGATCTTAAACTTAGCGGGGAGAACTTATTTTAAGCTGTATTTTACCAGGATTGTCAAGCTTAGGTGTCTTAAAATAAGCCAGCTATAAAATATAGTTTTTATAGTAGTTTTTCACTCAAAAATCGATTTTTGCTTTCATGTAACCTCCTAATTTGAGATGTTTTAAACTTGTTTTGAGTTTTCTTGTAAAATACAACTCAAAACAAGATAATTTCAAGATTGTTTGACTTAAGACATTTATTTATTTTATGTATTTATTTTAGATTCATTGTCTTAAAACAAGTCCCTCCATCTCACTGAAATGTCACTTGTCATGTGAATTTATCTTAAATCAAGCGGAATGAGACATTTTGGCTAAAAATAAGACAAATAGACTTGGTAAGATTTTGAGTTTTTGCAGTGTAAACATAGTTCCCTTTGTTTTGAAGCGAAATTAAATTTAGGGCTCAGATAAGCTTTGATCACATCTCAGCGCATACGCTGCGCTGTAGATGACTGAACCTCTCGTCCCACGGTGGTCTATAAGCTGTGAGGAAGAAAATAGCGAGCACCCTGTTGTGTGGTCCCCTCAGCTTGGACAGCAATGCGCCGATAACAGCAAGAGCCTTGCCTAAATTTAGACTCAGACTTATCCCTCCTGTTCTGACGGACTTAGCGGTGCCCTTGACATCATGGAATGCATTTTCCACATGATGATATTACACAGCGCACTTCCCAGCGGTTACTGTGCTGGTTTCACACCTCTGCAGCGCCAGCACTGCTTCGTACAACTGTGTTTCATTTTGCATTGTACATTGTCATCTGTATAAAAACACACACTGATGCTCTGCAGCTGCTGTCTAACTTTCCTCTTGCATCCATAATTTTTAATGAATAGCCACATTTGTGCTCAGTTGTTGGCATCATAAAAAAAAATTGTCTCGCAGCAACCCAAAACAGCAACAGAGCTAAAGTAAACTTATTCATTTTCATCATTTGCTGCCTCTGTACTGACAAATTTGGAACTGCATAAACACAGAAGGTGATAAAGTGGTCCAACAAGGAGAGATGGTTTGATGTAGGCTGCTGAAGGGGGAATATCCCCAGGACTTGAATTGTGTTTTTTCGCCTTTTTCAGTTTTTGTCTGTACTTTCAGGAGTTGGGTGGAGAGCTGCAATCCGACCTGCTGATCACCCTGTGGCAAACTTTGAGTTTGACGTGGTGGTGGGGGCTGATGGACGCAGAAATACTCTGGAAGGTGAGAAGACGGCGAACAAAACAGCCGAACTATAGAGGTGCCTCAAGCACGTACTGTACTTTTAAACCAGACAGCAGGGCCAGATATACAGGAACGGGCTGCGATCCAACTTTGCTTTCCCTTTACACAAACTTAGAACCTGCTGCCACTCCCAATTTGTTTTAATAGTAAGCAGCAACCAAAGAAATGAAAACAGTCATAAGTTTCCAATTAAAATCAGCACAGACACAAAGAAATGCAGATATTTCATGTCAAGCTTTGAGTCACAGCTTTTGATCAGTGTATAGCCGATGCGTCCACGGCATCCCACAGGAGTATTTCTGGACTCTTACTGTGAACAACTTGTCCTGTGTTATCTCTTTTTTAAAGCTATAAATGAACCTCACCTTTTGTAATCTTGAAGCCATCGATCTCTCCCAAAGGGAAATTCTACACGTGAAGCTGCCAAAGCACCGGACATAAATAGATCAGCGCTGAGGCTTGGGGCACCAGCTGATACATTCACACTGGACCGGCTCCATCTCTCAAACTGTTTCGGTCTCTCTCCTTAAAAATGCTGTCATCTAACAACCAATTCGCATCACATGCTTATTCCTAAAAAGGACATTTCGAGCCAGAACAAGACGTTTAGCTCATTTCCCAATTATGAAGGAGCCAGGGGGAAATGATTTTCCCTGCAGTCAGCCTGCTTTTGTGCTACTTTTGTGACCTGTAACAGAGTTAAACACAGTCAGATCTGCACTCCGTTGATTGTTGCTGCATTTGGAAAGGAGCAATTAGGTGACAGATGAGTTTAAACAGTGACAGTACGGAGATGCACAGACTCAGGCCTTTACTTCTCCACTGTCATTGTCTCATGCATCACTTTGCTGTAAGCCACCAGTTCATTTATTCTCTCAGCCTTCATGAATTTGCAGCCTTTGAATAAGTGACATTTTTTTGTAAGGCCTTCATTTGCGTATTTCTAAAATAGTTTTCTAATCTACTAGTAAAATGACGAACCTCCTTCTGAAGTCTGCCTTAGGATTTTGGTTTTGTTAAAAGTTAACAGTTAAAGAACCCTTGATTTTTTTGTTCCTTTGTCCCTGATTCCTGTAAAAATAGCTGCAATTGACAGACATGAAGAGAGTTATTGGGCTTCTTCAGTATTTTGAAGATTTAATTAGATTCCTTGAGCATAATAGAGAATCTATTTTGAAGATTTGTTTTTGTTCGTATCCCATGAATAAATTAATGACATGAAATACCGTTGTATGGTGTGAAAGTGTCACACAAGTGGCCCTTTACTGCTTTTGGTCCTGAGGTTAATTCAGCAAAAAGCATTTAAGTCTGATGATTGATTAAATGATTTAGCTTCTACTTCATCTCACAATACGTGACTTTTGTTCCCTTCGCTATATAAAGGCTCACCTTGGTAAGCTGCCTCTTATCCTAAAAAAACTGCCTTGTAATTATGGTTTAAGGCTAGATTTCCTTTGGTTTTACGCAACAAGCCGATAGGACGGGTTTGCTTGGGAAGATTAGCGTCTGCATTTCATTGTCTCTCCCTCTGTGTCTCTGTTTCTCCCAGGTTTTAAAAGAAAGGAGTTCAGGGGTAAACTGGCGATCGCCATCACGGCCAACTTCATCAACAGGAACACCACTGCAGAGGCCAAAGTGGAGGAGATCAGCGGAGTGGCCTTCATCTTCAACCAGAAGTTCTTTCTGGACCTCAAAGAAGAGACAGGTGGGACAGAGGGGCCATTGAAAAAACATGGGTGTATTCTGCACAATATCAGTAAAGTTGTATTTTTGTCATCTCTGTCCGTTAATGTAATGAATTGGTTGATTTTCTCAACCACCTGCAATACAAAATAAGAAATTGACAAACAGATGGATCATGCTAAATGTCCACAACAACTTCACAGAAATTAGAAGCATTCACCACTGTGGGATGTACCATTGGTTCTTTTGTAAAAATTGAGGCCATATTCAAACCAGTTGTCTAATTATTGGCCTGGTGTGTTTTCAGTCCTGACATTCAGTATTTGTCTGACTACAGGTAATATGATTTTTTGATAATTCTCAATGAAATAAATGAATTTAAAATGTGCTGATTAAGTTCTGATGCAGTCCTGCCTACAGCACTATCCTACCAACACTTGAGAATAAACATGGAAATCATCAATAAACAAAGACATTTCAACAAAGTCTTGGATTGGAGTTTGTCGAAATTTAATAGCAAGATTTCCTTTTTTTCCCCCACAAATGCTGAAAAAACATCTCCACTGTTTCCTAATTGAAACCGTATCATTTCATGCAGGTATCGATCTGGAGAACATTGTGTACTACAAGGACAACACACATTACTTTGTCATGACTGCCAAGAAACAAAGCCTGCTGGACAAAGGAGTTGTCATTAATGTAAGCTGAATGTTTCAGGTTCAAGGATCCTTTGTTCACACTGGCTTGGTTTCTACTTTTTGCTTTCAATTTGTTTTTAAAAGTAAACAGTTAATTTTCAGTTTAGTTTATTTCTTTGTATCTTGGTAAAAAAGAGCTAACGTTATAACTAAACAGAACAGCCCTTCAGCTTACACCAAATCCTCTGAGTGTTTCTAATTTTAAGATTGTGACATACAGGTGTTTATGATTTGATATGTTGAATTAAGTGTAAGAAAAGTGGCTGCCAATAACTACATTAGTTAAGCATGCTAGCATCATAGTCGGCCTGATTTTTAATCTTGTTTTTTCTTCTTCCCTATTGTATCGTCAGAGATGTAGGCTGTGCTTCAGATATCTAGAATTAAAATGCTTAAATCAACCAAATATACTGAATATTCACTACATCAAGGCTTTCATTTCAGATCATACATAAATTAATCTCTTTTGTTTTACCACTGCTTTAATCTTCTCCTGTCTGCTTCTGTCCAACAGGATTACATTGACACTCAGATGCTGCTGAGCAGTGAAAATGTCAACCAGGAAGCTCTTCTGTGCTACGCCCGAGAGGCTGCTGACTTTGGCACCAACTACCAGCTTCCCACGCTGGATTTTGCCATGAACCACCTTGGGCAGCCAGATGTAGCAATGTTTGACTTCACAAGCATGTACGCCTCTGAGAATGCCGCCCTGGTCAGGGAGAGATTTGGACACCAGCTCCTGGTGGCGCTGGTTGGTGACAGTCTGCTGGAGGTAAGGAAGGGCGAGACTGATTAAGTAAAGTCACGTGAGCTGAGCTCAGGCGCTGACTGCCTGGGAAAAGGAGCTGTTACACAATCTGGCAGGTCATGACTTTAAAGCTTAAATTCCACTGGCCAGATGATGTCGTGGGAAGAGTCTGGGAGACGGGAGATGGCGTTCCTTTGCGGTAGTGGCAACTGTGACTGATGTTCCTGCTCCAGTCTGTTGGTTGCTTCACCTCCTCTCTGTGAATGATGATGATGGTGGTCCTGATGTGTGCAGTCACACAGACAGGCATTATCAGAAATGTGTGTCAAAAAACATTAGAAATCTGACTGTCAGATCTTTGGTATGTGGCTTTACAAAGGAATCCTAACTAAAAACATGTTTTCACAGACAAGTCTTGTCTGTCCTTTTCTCTTATTGATCCACATTTTTTTCTCTTCTTTTTCTTCAGTCCCTTAAATTTTGGTTTCTTTAGTATGCTTTGATATTTTTTTTAAAAAGGATATCTACACTCACAAAAATCCCATCACCTCAAATATCAAGTCACTGATGCTAGACTGTACAACTCAAACATTGCTTTTTTAATTCACTTTCCTCGAATCTCTGTAACACGATGCTTGTCTCAGTGTATGTATATTATGTAGTGTGTAACTATATTAGACCACATTTAGTTTTTATCAAAATCAGGCCACCATATGTAGACTCATATTCAGTGCTACAAACCAGCTTTTAACCTCATCACAACTTATTTTAGATGTAATTTCGATACTTTGAAGTAATAAAGAGTTGTTTTGTCTCCTCATGGACAGAACACTGAATCACGGTTATATATACAATTATATCTCCATATATTTTCATGTGTTTGTGTGCAGCCCTTCTGGCCAATGGGAACAGGTTGTGCCAGAGGCTTCCTGGCTGCCTTTGACACGGCCTGGATGGTGAAGAGCTGGGCTCAGGGTCGGACGGTTCTGGAGGTGCTGGCAGAGAGGTACGCACACATTATGTTTCAGAAATGAACAAGTGTGTGTTTGTATATTCATGGCAGTGAACGTTGCTCAGCATTGTGAGTTTAAACAGTCAGACTGAAGTTGTGTTGTCAGTTAAGAAGCTATTTGCGTTTCTACAGGGAGAGTATTTACCGACTCCTGCCACAAACAACACCTGAAAACATTGCCAAAAACTTTGATCAGTACACCATAGACCCTGGGACCCGATACCCAAACCTCAACTCCTCATGTGTCAGACCTCATCAGGTGAGAGGGAGTGATGAGAATGGATTCATTTTTAACAAATATTCACAACTTCAAGTATATTTTGATTATAATCATTCCTCCTCTTCCTTTCTGCTTCAGGTGCGTCACTTGTACATCAGTGGGGAGCTTCATACCTGCTCTCTGGAGCGTGCTGCTACCATACGGCGGCCTGTCAATCTCTCCAGGCGAGGCAAGTGTTACTCAAAGCATAGCTACTGCTGACTTTATAGCGACTGTGATCTTTACAGCAGTGCTTTGACTGATAGGGTTTCCTGTCTTCTGAAAGGATTCTAGTATGAATATTGTGGCTTGCACCCGTCCTTTCCTTTCCCATGTGTCTACCAGAAACAGTAAGTTACCAGAATTAGCTTCAGTTTAGGGAGTAAGTCATGATCTGAGGTTTGTTTTCACATGTGGGTTCACTGAGAGGAGGAAGCTTTGAAAGAAGAGCTGCCAGGCAGTGAAAGGAACAGTCAAACACACATATCTCCCTCTCCAAGTTCAGCATTACTCTACGTTCCTGTCTTTAAAATGACCCCGTATTTCAGCTGAAAAAGAAAATAATCGCTCACATAGTTTTGAAACCTACGTACGTACAGTATAAAGATGGAGTGAATGTGGCAAAAAGTAAACATTTGTCCATATTTGGAGGGAAAAATGTGATTATAGTTTAAAGTCTGTTTAAAGTTGAACGATATCTGTGATGTGGAGCTACTTGTCCTTGAGCTGTGTGTTTATCTAACTTCAGTCATTCACCAAGGACAGTGAGTCGGTGCGTGTCCAGACAGAAACATGTACATACCTCAGCACCCACTCCCACCTTTTCTATCCTGACCTTATTTAACAGCTCACTGTTTGTTTGTGCATAATTGTGCCATCATATCGTCTTCGGTTAAAACTTCTTGAGGGCCTGCGTGGCAGATTTTCCAAGGAATTTGATTGTTTTGATTAAAAAAGTCTGCCTTTTTTGCGTTTCTTCTGTAGAGTCAGAGATCAGACCAGCGAGGCTTCTCACCTGGTGCCAGAAACAGACGGAGGGCTACAGGAATGTGACCATCACAGATCTGACCTCTTCGTGGAAAAGTGGCATCGCTCTCTGTGCCCTAATCCACAGGTTCAAACCCCAGCTGATGTACGTAACACACATCAGATAATATCAGCACCAGCCTTATTGTAGAGCTGCATTTTCCATTTAAAATCAGCACGTTTACCAGAATCTCATGCATTCTCATGAACATACCTCCGCCTTCTTTCTTCTCTAGTTGGGAGAAGATTCATTTCTCATGGGTGTGTTAAATATGCAGGGCACGAAAGCGTCTCTTTGATCTGTGTGTGTTTTCTGCTTTGCTCTTCACCTCCTCCTTAATACTTTTAAAACACTTGGCCCTTTATAGAGTGCTGATAGATGAGGAAAAGACTTCTTACACAGCTGCTTCATACACAAAACTAGTGAAGGGTGCGAACGGATGACTGCAGCTGCGTGCATTTCCCTTGTTTTTATGGAGAGCGTTTCGCCAATAAGTTTATTAACTCAACTCAGCTGAAATAAATACGATGGGGATCCAACAAAAATTATTACTAACTTGTATTTAATTCAAATTAATGGCCTTTTCTGTTTAATGATCTGAAACTGTGGAGAAAAACAACCCATGCAGGACAAAGAACAAAACCTTCGTTTCCACTCTCAGGCTCAAACTGCTTTCCACAGCATGAATTCAGTGAGTGCAACTGTAGATTAGTGCATTTACAAATCTAATTATATCCTCTCACACTTTAATTATTGCCTTCATACCCCAGCACATGCCACTACAATTTCATGTGGTCCTGCAAGTTTCCAGGAACCACTGGCATTTTTCCCCTTTCGCTTCTCCATATGCAGGCCTGTCATCAGAGCAGACGTCAGAGAGGGGAGCAGGTTCATAGAAAAGAAAGAAAGAAAAAGCACTAAGCACTCACTGAATAACGCCAGTGTTTGTGTGTGCTGCTGCTAGGTTACTGCTGTCATCTTTACATTTCTTCTAATGGGTGTCTGCACACCGTCAACGTAGGTAGAGAATTAAACGCTGTCTTTTTTTGAACCATTAGAAGTAATTTTCTGCCATTTTCTGCTGAAATATGAGAAACAAGTTCTCCTTCAGGGTTGACTGAGTAAGATATAGTTCAGTGCAAAGTCATTCCACTGAAATGAAAGTACCAAAGTCTCTGTCAGGATGTAATAACCTGAAAGAATCTGTTACAAAACTTAGTCACATTCTTCAGGGTATCTTATTTCAAAATATAGGAGACACATACATTTTTTACTGCAAATTCTGCCTTTTAGAAACAGTAATAGTAACAAAAATCTCATACCTGCATTGCCAAATGATGTAAATATAGACTATAAGACTGTGACAACTTAACACGTTTTTTCCTTACTCTTTTACCATGACATACTTAATCTTGGTCTTTTCTTGTTACCTTCAGAGATTTCGACTCATTAAATGATGAGGACTTTGCCGCAAACCTCCAGCTGGCGTTTGACATCAGTGAACGGGAATTTGGAATCCGACCGTTCACATCTGCGAAGGAGCTGAGCGACGACGAGGAGCTGGATAAGATGAGAATGATTGCCTACCTGTCCAAATTCTACGAGCTCTTCCGTGGAACACCTTTACCTGCAGCAGGTGCTCCACTCGACTTCCCTCTGCTCTGTTTCGTCACTGAAACCTCTTTTGTCTTCTTCTTTGTGCAAACAGCAAAAAAAAAAATCGGAAAGCCTCGAGACAGAGAAGGTTTTAATTTTTTATTTTCTGTAAAATGTCACGTGTTGTTCAGTCCTGTTAATCTAGTGTAGTGGCATGAGAGGAATGTGTACCAGAGCCAGTGACAGCAGCAGTCTGAGAGTCTTCCAACATACAGCTGCCAACAGAAGCGCTATTTCACTTCTACCTGTAGTATGTTGGATCATTTAACCTCTGCCAACTTCTGTCACGAAGCCGAGTGATTCAGCTTTATTGTAAAAGTGGAACATTCCTCCACACAAATACAGTAACTCTCCTTTTTCCAGACCGCTCATATACTTTTCCTCATCTATAAGGGGAATAACACACTGATGTTATGTGACTTTTATGGCTGTACACAGTGGAAAATATGAACATCCTTATGTGATCATGTGTTTTACTGCAGGTTCCAGAGGAGTGGATGAAAACAATGAAGATTATCCATCTAAGGAAGTCAGGAGCAATAATAATGTGCTCAATCTTGCACTGCCCAGGAAACGGGTGCCAAAGGTAACTCCAGCTTGAAGTGTTTATATCTGAGGCATTGAATAGGACAAGTTTGTTTGTTTCTGGGTTGTTATTGTATTTCGGGGTCTAAATAATTTAATTTGAGTTATAAACCTTTCTTCTTGTACTGGTGCAGCTTTATTCTCATGCTTTCACTCTGTGTTTTCAGGATGAGAAGAAGTCAGACGGTACAGATCCCATTTACAAAAGGAGGCGAAAGTTCTGTTATTTGGAGGAGGTCTGTGAATACTCTGTTTGTCCCTGCAAAGTTGATCATTATGCGGGTCTTTTTGATATCTTACTCAGTTTTTGTCTGTCTTTAGGCCACCAATCTGTCCAGTAATGGCTCTGCAGTACGAGACGGGCGAGATCCCAAAGAAAATAAAGTGCGCTCAATGGCTACTCAGCTACTGGCCAAATTTGAAAATACACCCAACTACACTGTCCGCAAAACACAGGTAGGAAACACAGAACCAGTGTGTTAAGTGTGGATCAGTAGATTTAGTTTTATTAAGTTTTATTTTGCTGTTATATGACGGATATTTTTGGATCTAAGTACATTTATATAATAATAAACATTTTTAGAAGGCTATTTTCATTTAAAATAAAAGGAAAAGATCCATTTATTTATCTCCTTTCAGACAAATATATTTTACATCTTTTCTGAGGACAGAAAGGAAAGTTATAATAAATGTTTGCCCTTTTTCACAGATCATAAATATGTTTTAAGTTTCCCCAGTTCAGACAGTGGTTTGTGGTTTTAATCTGACGAAACTTTCCTTTAACTAATTCTGCAGTCTTCTCCTGTCTGCTATTTCTAGCATCTTTTCATCCTTTTCTGTTTCTGTGCCTCTTTTCCTAACTCTCTGCAAAACCTCAGTCAGACTGTGAGAAGTCCTTGCTGCTCCACATTGTTGACCTGAATGAGAGTCTGCCGGTTAAACTCAGGCCTCCAGTCCCGCCTAAACCTCCTCCTCTATCACAGGTAGCCGCAGGCATAAGAAGGAGTCCTTAAAACTATACCCTTTAAAATTTCATTAATAATGGAAGGTTGTTTACATGCTTATTCATCGTTTCAATCAATTTATTATTTTACATTCACTGACTTTAGATTCAGGTGTTCATTGTTAGAATAAGTGAAATTTTACACTTTGAAGCTATTAGTTGTTGTTTTTTGTGTGTGGTTTTGGCGTCCATTCTAGGCTTGCATCTTAAATCCAACATAATAGTTTGTTTTGATTTTTGCACCCTTTATAATATACTGTATATGTCTAGTAACAAAAAGCTTATTAAGAATGTGTTAGCGTTAATTACAGCGGATAGCGTCCAAAACAACTTTGTATACAGTTTGCATTTAGAGCAAGAAAATGATAAACCTACACAACTGGTGTTACGTCTGGTGCAACGGCAGCATAAACTCACCTTTTTTTTTAATCACTTCTACAGACTATTTTGACCAATCGCAGCCATCTTTGCACCATTGTCGAAATCTATTGCAATGATTGGTCGCCCCAGTCCTACCATCATCACCTGCTGTTACTATCATGTTATTCAAAAGCTGATCATCCAAACGGTTGCATACTGGCCGGTGCACTTCCTAAAGCCTCCCAGCAATACAACTGTCAAGTGTGAAGTAGATCGGATGAACAGACACACACACATCTAAAAACTTCTCAGTTTAGTACGATAATCTTACAAGCGAGACAAAAACACCCCTTTGTAAATTATTGCATTGCGGAAGTCAAAACACTAAATTCATGAGCTAAGAAAACTAAACCCATGAGACAAACAAAATGCAAACATCAGTGTCAAAAAAAGATCATTATTGATTAATTTTGGAGTCACTTTCATTCAGATTGAGCTGTTAGCTGTCGTCAAATGTCAGACTTATTGACTGCTGCAAGAAGAAACATTGTAAAAAGTGTTCCTGCTCACAGCTGCATTACTATTAGATCATTACATAACTCTGAGAAAACATAAGGCAGACAGACCCTGTAAAGGATTACATATTCAGGTTGAGTTTCATGCAGCGCCTGCATGTCTATGTCTGCCAAGAGGGCAGGAGATCACCCTGAAAACTAGTTATACTTTGAAAATGGTTGCCAGCACTGTGAAGAATTTGTACTTTATAGTTAATAGACTGAAACACCACCTGCATGATTCTGTAAACTATTCACAGTGTTTAAATGACTGAACAGAACTTCATTGTTTTATTGCTCGATGAGGAGGTTATAAGAGCTCACATGTGTATTGTCCCTTCCAGTTTGAAGTGAGTATCAGAAAAGCAGCAGAGCAATTAGTCCGCCTGCCTCCAAAGCCTCTGCCCAAACCCCAGCTGCAGCCCCAGCATCCGTTTTCTGTAGTGAACCTCAGACATGTTGATCAAACTGAGACGAAGCCTCAGCCTGACAGTGCAGAGCCCCCTGCTCCTCCTCACTCCTGCCAGTCAGCAATCCATTTCATGTCAAGAATCCTCCATCGCCTCAAGGAGGTGGATGAACACATCTCTGAGGTGAACACGATCTCCTCCTTTCTGTCTCTAACTTCTGTCTGTTTTCCTCTTTCTAAGCTATTGTGGTTGTTGCATGTTCTGATCCTCCGAAAGGCCCCAGAGTGAATGTCGACTACATATTATGTCCTGATTATACATTTAGTGTTGTGTAATGTGCAGTCAGATGGTGAAGTCAGCCCCTAATTGCCCAGCCTGACAAAAATGGCAAGAGCAGGCCTACGGAGCTGGCACGAGCTGAGACAGACACACAGGCAGATTACTGGCCTGCCCGGGTCCTTGTGGGACAGGTTGGCCAGGGCCGGGCTGCAGGCTCAGGCTTACGTCTGCAAATAAGCTTTTTGCTTTATTCAGATTTGCCGAGTGCCTGCCTGCGTTGGTTCAGTTCAGTACTGCGAAACTGGTCACTTTATCAAATTATTTAGGTATTCTGAGTTCGTTTTCTGAAGTTTCTTGATGTGAATTTTCTAAAAAATGCAGAGGACAGACAAAATAATGTAAATAGGCAATCAAGATAACTGTCAAGTACATCAGTATTGCAAGCACTGCCAGAAAGAGATGTTATTTTATTGTTTATATTGCATCAATAACATGCCTTTTAAGTGCATGTTAGTTAGTTTTAAATCTGTTCTCTTTAAGTGCACTTTAAAAGTGTATTTCATAGCAGAGATCTCCTGCTATTAGTCTTGTGAACTTATTGATGTCTCAAATGCCCATAGAAATGGCCCGTTAGCTGTGGTAGTTAGTCAAACCGTAGACAGTGCGGATTGACCTGCAGCCTGTTAGTCAACGCTCTGGTAATCAGCCACTGTCGATCTGTCTGTCTATTGGGCGACACTTAGCAAATTTGAATTTTGATTATTCAGATTTAGTGCATTTCTGCTTTTGCTCACCGATTAAGGACTGCGAATAGTGGAATTATTTAGCGCAGAACTGAAATCTTTTTGGTAAGAAAAATGGTGACGAGTGAGACGTTTTGGTTTCAAATGCACCTGTTTTGAAAAATCTCTTAAATTCCAAAGGACAGACAAAATTACGTAAGTGGTTGTTAAATGTCAACTGTCACTATTGCAAGCGCTCAAGTAAAAATAAGCGATTTTACAGTTTCTGTAACATCAGTAATGTATCTTTTGGTGTAAATTTTAGTTAATTTAAAAATGTTCCTCTTTTTGTGCAATAAAAAACAATATTTATCAACAGACATCTCCTACTACTATTCTTGTAAACATATTAATGTCTCACATCTCCATGGAAAGGACCCGTTAGCTGTGGGAGCTAGCTATCCCCTTGTTGCCAGTGCAGACTGACCCAGCGTAGCCCCTGTTAGCCAACCCACTCAGACAGGGTTGATTATCTCAGAATTCTATTTGAGCAACCGATTAATCTGTCTATGACTATTTTGAGCAGATCTGGACTTCCTGATTTTTCCTCCTTCAGTCACCTTCTGACTCCATACTAGCATTTAGACATGTCAGTCACATAGTTTTAACTCTCAAATAAAAGCAGGGTCAATAAAATGCTCCTCTAAGGTTTTATGTAATACTCTGTAATACACCTGTATTATCGGCATTCAGATTATGCAACTTTGTGCGTAGCATTACTCTAAACTGATCCTAATTTTAGTGATTATCCTTTTCATTAAGTGCTTTAAAATCTGATTTTGGTTAAACCGACATACTTGCCTCAGATTTCTCTGCCAGGACTGCGTGGCTGTCTCAGTTTTTCGTTCCAGTTCGATATGATTAACCACATCAGTCGGGTGTGAAATTAATGTAATAAGGCAGCTTTCTTTCCACACAGTGACGTTATTGTTCTCCTTTCCACAATGCACACTTAGCTGTCAAATCAGGCTTCTTATTGAGAAAGTAGAACAGAAAAGCTCTTTCATCATTTAACAGTGCAGTGCTTATTAAGTGGTTATTAGTCGAGCTAATTATGTCTGGGCTGCACACACACACATGGACGTCCACGTTTGTTGGTGTGTGAATGCGTCTCACTGTACTGAGGAGGCGAGACTGACGATGTCTTCTTTTGTTCCTCTGCTCCGTGTCATCCTGCAGAAAAAAGCTCAGACACAACAGGTTAGAGAGTTTCATGCAAAGAGTATTAAGGAAAAAGCTGTTCACCTTAGTGGGTTGTTCGAGACAGATGGTTCTGCTCTTCTCAAGGTGACTATCTGAAGCTTGGTCTGTGACCCCACACTGTGTTTTGCACTACCTGCCTCACAGTGTGTTTATTGCATGTGGAAACACGTCGTGTTTGGGATGACCAGAGCTGCATGCAGCCACTTTTCTCCCTTGTTCAATATTTTTGGCTTGTGTTTAACACCTAAGAAAAAAGTGTGATGATCATCTTATCTTCTACATCCCAAAGCCAGCACTCAGAAATCCTCCTGACAGAAAAAGGAGTAACAAAGTTCAAAAAGAGGCACCTTATGCTGAGATTTATTACACTGTTGTCCTGTATCTTCTTAATTATCACTGACAGCATTGTGCTTTGCATGAGAGCTTTGCTTTAACTGCTGTTTCGAGCCTGTGTGCTTTTAATTAGCAGCAGTCCTCACAGAGGAGCAGTGGGTGTTCTTGTGGTGGCACTTTGTGGGTTTCTTTGCTCCACCCATCCTAAACAGGCTGCTGCAGCTCAACAGCCAGATGTTGCAGCAGGACTTACACTAGTTTAATATGAAGGAGCTACTGCTGGTATACAATTGTGATCCATGAATTAATATTTGGATCAAATTTGATTCCTGGAAAACAGGTAGAAATCGTTTTAAACTTTGGGACAATTAAATCCATCTATGGGTTGCATTGTCTATCTATACCCCTCTTGATTCTCACGAGCATTGAGAGGAGGGCTAGAGTCTATCCCAGCTGATTTAGGATGAAGGCAGGAGACACCCTGGACAGGTCACTAGTCTACTGACCTAACCTGTGCATGTTTTTTTGGCTGTGGAAGACATGAAAACTCCACACAGAAAGATCCCAAGCCCAGGCCAGGACGTGAACCGGGGATCTTCTAGCTGCAAGGCAACAGTGCCGACCACGTGCAGCCCATGGACAAAAAAATTAAAGATAAAAAGTTAAAAAGTCGAGAGAGAAGAAAAATCTCTCTATATAAATATTAAATATTTACAAAAACCTTCTTACAAATGAGGTTTTTGAAGAACATTTTTGTCAGACAAATACTAGAAATACTGTACCTTTTTTAAAAGCTACTTTTTTGGCTTTATTTGAAAGGTTAAGTTGAGAGGCAGACAGAAAAGTTGGTAAGGAGACCTGCAGCAAAGGGCGGTGAGCTGGAATCGATCCTAGTCCACTGTGTCAGAAACCTAGCCCCTGATTAAGGGTTGTCCGTTCAAACAGTTGAGCTATCTGGGCACCAACTTTAACTTTTGACATCCAGCAATAATTTAACCCATAAGAACCCATGGTGACACCAGTGTAACAAGCACTTTGAGTGCCCCAGTCTCTTCCTTGTAAAGCTTTATGTCTGACCTTAACTCATTAAGTCCTTTAAGGAAAAATGGGTCTGGGTTCTTATGGGTTAAATTGTTTAATGTGCTGTACAGCTGTTTCAGTGGCTTGGTGTTTCTGTTAACATTCAGTTACATGGATTAAGTTAATAGTAAATAATCACTGAAATGGAAGCTTGCAATCAGCGGTTATATTAAGGTGTCCAATATTAGTGCTTGTCTTCAACGTATTTTTCTTGTTTTCAGGGCAGCTCAGTACGGAGGGTGTTTCTCCAGTCAGGTGATAAGTGTCACAGGTGTGAGAAGCGAGTTTATATGGTGGAGAGGGTCTGTGCTGAAGGCCTCTACTTCCACAGGGAGTGTTTTCGCTGTTCCACCTGCAGCTCTGCACTGAGACAGGGAGCTCAGGCCTTCCACTCTGAAGAGGGTACGTGTCTTCAAACGGATGAGCCACATATCAGGTACACAGTGCAAACATCAGCATTAACATCCGCTGTAATCTTTCAGGGAAACTGTACTGCAAGCTTCATTTTGATCAACGCAACAATGGGACCAACCTACGGAGGAATTTATCTTTCCGCTCAGTGAGTACTGTGCAGGCTTTTTAACCCGTTCTAACAATGATTATTACAAATCCCTAATTTTCACCTCCTGTCTCATCTTCTGTCTCAGAATCGCTCTGGAGTTCAGGAACAAAGTGGTGCTGATGCAGAAAGCTCCCAGACCAGCTGTCCGACTGACCTGCATAGTGAAGCTGCTGCAGGTAGCTTCAGCTCGTTCATAAGGAAAAAGCTGAGTGGACCTCTGAGTGTGGCTCGTGCCGTTTGTAACGCTCCCAGTTATCTGTCCCAGCGTGTGCGCAGTGCAGCACAGGCCTTCGTCGGCCACCTGAGGGACAACGCCCAGGACTATACGTTTCTGTATGAGCTACTGAGCATGAGCTTGCCCCTGCTGTTTGTTTTACAAGAGGTACTGCTGCAGATGTCCACAGAGGCTGACGGACCGAGCTCTTTCCAGCCTTTACTGCTCTGGCTGCAGGAGCATATCGGACACAGACTCATCTAGACTCTCAGCAGACCCCAACTGTTAATATTTAACCTGAAAATGACTCCAAATGCCATTAAATCTGTGGCTAACATCTGCATTAGCTGGAGTGTTTTCATCCTATTACCATGAGTAAATGTGCACAAGCACCTTCTAAATGTTTACTTAACTTTTATGATGACACTGTAGGCAGATCTGCTAATGTGCAGGATGTGCTCATGCACAGGCCAAAGAAGAGACACTGTAAGTTGCTTATGCAACTTTATGCAGTCTACTTGTCTGCCGAATATTTGTGCAGTGGGTTTTATGTGGAAACTGCAGTACTTCTTGTTTAGAATGAATTAAGCAAACTGGTTGCAAGTGATTAAAATGCAAAATACTACAACAGGCCTCAGTCAGTGCATTAAAGACTTAAGACTGCTGGAATGTCTAATCATCGTTGCTGTAGAATTTAACTTTATACAAGCCGTTTTGGAAAACTGATCCTGCAGTTAAATTCCTTAACTTGGGTTATGACTGACGAACTTGATGCACTTTATCTTTGAGAACTGCCTCGTCAATGTAGCAGCAAACTGTCACATTAGACAAAAGCCTGGTCTCATGTCAGCAGTGACACCAGGCTCGTTTTCTATGCAGATGTGCTTCTACCAGATGTTTGCAGGCCTGTTTTTTTTTTTTTTTTTGGTCAGGCATGCCAACAATTTCTTTATCATGATCTCTGTTTACTCTCATGAACTGTTTGTACTGACTGTGTTTTTTTAAATGCGTAACACCAAAGAATCTCTGATACTGTGGACTGTCCTAGATACTGCCGAGTATTTAGTTTTATTTTGCTGCCATCTACTGTTGACTCAGATAAAAAGCACGAAGGGAAAATGAGACACCAACCCTTCAGTCCTAATCTCTCCCTGAATACTGTTACGGACAATTGCATTTTAGACAGCTGAAATATTTTCAGATTTGCTGTGGACAATAGAAGCGGTGAGCGTGCTGTAGCGTGTCTGAATGTGCTTGCCACTCTTGCCTTAATTTTAAAGCATGTTGTTGGATGATCAACTGCAAACCTCTTTGACTAGAAGCCACTTGGTTGCTTATTATTCTAATGATGCCAAAGAAGCACTTTAGAGTATTTGTTTAAAACATATTTGATAATGATGTTTGCAAAAAAATGTTGTTTACGGCATGATAACAGTGTTCGTGTTATCAGCTCCCTAGTATTTCGTGATAGAATCTGCTGCATGTGACATGAGCTAAATGTGCTGTTACGGTGCAGTGCAGGGGGAAAACATCAGTGTTTTAAAATACCAAAGAACTGCTTTTATGATCACTAACTGGACTTTTTACAACATGTAAGTTGTACATCTGTACTGTGTGCCAGCATCAAAATATTCTCTTCATCGTGAATGCCAGTATTTTGTTCTGTTCTCATAAACATTTTCTACTTTTTGTGCATCAAGCTGTTTTTATTTACCGTGTTTTAGGTCACGTTTCTCTTTTCCTCTCGTTCAGCTGAAGACTTTTATGAAGCGTGTGAGGAAACCGGATGGTTGGGAGAAATGACATTTTGAAGGTGATCACCTGCATGGCCCACGTGGTTGTGTGTGATAATAGTGAGGTGGCTGCAGATACTGATATTAAATAACTGATGTAGAGTGTCTGATGTGACTCAACAGCATTTTCAGGGATGAAATAATATCTATTTTTTTCTTTGAAGTGACACTCAGGCTAAACTAAGCTCATGACTAATGAACCGCTTCAGTGTTTGTCACTGATTTTCTGCTGTTTTGGGAATGAAGTTGGACTAACTTGTGTGGTTGTGAAACTTCTGCCCACACACAGTATGAATAATGAAATGAAATGGTTATTCAATTAGATTATCAGACTAGTAACTGCTAAATGGGGGGGGGGTGAGAATACGATTCAGGCTTTTTTTTGTACTCAAGTGAAAGTGTTCATCTCTAAATGACATCTTTGCTATTCAGAATCACTTTTGTGTTAACCAATAGCAAAAATAATCTCACCTCAAGGTCCAGGTCAGAAGCTAAACTGTTATGGAGCTTTATTATTAAATCACAGAACATCACTTAGCAGATGTCTATTTCTCCTGTTTGTGCTAAAGGGTCAAAATATTATGGAGGTCAAGAATGAACTTTAAATTCAAAGCCAACATGCATAAGCAGTCTTAAAGTTCTTAAATGAAAATAATGATTTGCTCTAAGAGCTCTCTACTTAAAGGACCTTGACTTGAGATTCCACAGTTTATCCATGTTGTGCTGAAATATCAGAGTCTCATTGAGTTGAGGATTCAATTTAGGACGGGGATCACGTGAAAGTCTGTTCACAGGTGTTAGGGAATGTGAAAAGGTTGTCTTTTGTGGCTCCAGGGGGGCGAAAAAAAATCCCTTGAACGGTGACACTCGACTGAGTCAGAAGAGTACGAATTACAAAATGAAGAACAGTGAGTGTCTCGGTGTGGCGTTACAGAAGAAATGAGTTCAGAAGACCTCTGCAGTCGGCTGCAGGCTACAGTTGTATAACGCAGCTCAAAGTAGTCGGGGGTCCTGTGGTTTGGTTCACTGTCAAACCCATCTGTGACTGTTGGCTTGCGATGTCTGGATAAGTACTGTTGATGGTGAAATCAGCAAGTTTTCTGTAGAAACACAGACACCCAAACCCCAGTGTTCATTCACAGGGTGGAGAAAAGGAAAACAACAGACTGCTGACCTGTTTATTGTTACAGTAGAAAAAGTCAGAAGTTGGACGTTGTACCTAAAGATTTTGGTAATGGAAGCATGAAATTTTAAGACGGGTATTCTCTGAGTGAGTACAGTAACAGAGCATCATCACTGTGGGGTTTTTAAACTTCCTGGTGTTCCGGGTGTGATGATGCTGAGCAGAACTTCATTCTCAGTCGCACTTAATGCTTCCAAACTAAGCTTTGTTATACAGCCTTTTAGAGAAGTTTCATTTGTGTGTAAACGTTTGTAAAATAGCAGGACTAATACCTGCTAAATAAAACACGGTTGTGGCATTTCTCTGCTTTCTTTTAAACCAACTAGTATTAAAAAGTGCATCTGCAACATGTTAGAAGCTATTGAGGAATGCACGTAGAGCTATGAGGACAATTTTAGTTCTTAAAATGTCCTTGAATCTACAGCAGACGAGATTCTTTTGAAATGCCTATACCTCAGTTGCTTTGGAGACGATTAATTAGACTCGGAAAAAATGTCTCCACTTTGCTTTTGACGAATACCACTTGGACTTCTGCAATGAAAACACGGTTTACGGACCGTGCACATTCTGCTTTGTGAGTTTGGCTTGAGGACGTGTGTGCATGTTTTGAGTCGTTTTGACCTGTAATGTTTTGTAGAGAACTAATTTCAGCACGCAACAAAAGCACTGAAAACAAACTGACAGGCACTGATGCCCCTCAAATCACCCCAACCAAATACAATCCTGCTTTTAAGTTCCTATCAGATCTTAAAGGCTTATTTTATAACAATAAATGTGACAGAGGCTTGTTTTCCTACCATTTAATACATCATATGTACCGTTATGTATATGACAATGTGTCTTATATATAAAGATGTTTAGTTAATTCGGTTAAATCTGAGGACTCAAAGATAAAACAGTACTCCCCTCACCATCAGTCCAGTTACAAGTAAAAAAAAAAAAGAGCACAAAACCGAGATATGTTCAAATTTCTCCTTTTTTGTTTTCCATTTAGAGGCTTCCAGAGAAGAGAGACGCCACACACTCAGGACTGAGAATTACAGCTTTAATGTTACACATTGTTAATAATATAAATATTTTATAAATATGTACTTAATGCTGTCTTTAATGAACGTGTTTCTTGTGCTCTAGAGCAATTCCTGATTACTGTTTGTGCTGCAGTGTTGCTTTTTAACCATTAATAGTGTGTTGTGTATTGCGATGTTTTCTGGGAGCAATGAGCTATAGTAAAGGTAAAAGATGATATAATTATGGCAAACGCTATTAAAACTCAAGAATAGAGTCGAGACGTGTCTGAACTACATAATAATGAAGGTTCTAGTAATCGCTGATGTTGTGATGACATTGTGTGTGTCTGTGGAAGACACACACTGCTGGAAGATCGCAAAGAAAACGTATTTTTGGTGTAAAGACAGATCACAAGCTTTTTAGAAAGTGATAGCAGTCAAAACATAATGGTGTATCAGTAAGATGTTATAACTTTTAAACTAAATCAGAAACATAACAATACATAAAGGTTTAATATGCATGAAATCTATCACAAAATAATAGCGGTAAAATGTGCAGGGGAGTTGAAGCAAAAGTTTGAACATGTCTGGACGTGTTCTCTGTAAAGCATGACCTAGTGATAACCTAATGTCCTAGGAGTGATCTAGGAGTGAAATATGATAACCTGGCATCATGATCTGACTGATAGATTTAGAAAAATATAACAATGTCAAAAGAGTCACAGTATGAAAGACGGTGCACAGCTCAGTATCTGTGCTTTTTCTTGGGGTGTTAATCACTGCTAAGAACTACTCCTGGATTTTAGTCGACAATAAATCCTGCTGCCTGTCAATGCTGACTTCTCTTGGTGATTTTTTTTTGAAGATCTTTAACATTTGAAAACGGACAAGTCTTAGACTATGGGGATTAGTTTACACTTTCTGGCACCAAATATCGATACTTAATTAATATAATACAGCGCTCTAAACCCTGCCAGATTCCCCTGCCAGCTGCCATTTCTCCAGCATCACTACTTGATGATTCCACACAGCAGCGTTAATACCATGAATGAGGGAGACTTTAGCAGAAATTAACCAAAGAGGAGTTTGTACAGGTAGAATGGCGGACAGAAATGCTACCCTAAGGGACACTCCACCCATATTTAAATCAAAGCTGTGGACTCATCAGCTTTTCAACATTGAGGGAACAAACAAGCTCGACAAAGACTATACGATATGCAAAAACTGCCTCAAAAACATAAAGTACACAGGCAACACCATGAACATGCAAACCCACCTGCAACGCCACCATCCTGAACTCCTCGCCGAGAAAGCAGCTGGTGTGGCTAACGTTTGAAGTCTGCCTGCAGCCGTGAATACAGCGTTTAACGCAGAGCTTCATTTCTACACACTGGAACCAAGGTATGAAATACCAAGCAGAAAATATTTCACCGAAAAGCAGTTCCAGCTCTTTGTGTGATGGTACATACGGACATTAGTCGTAAGTTGCAGTTAGTGTGTTTGTAAAAGAGGCCTATGACAAGACTGTAGGCAGTTTTTGTTAAGTGGTTCATCCAAATCTGTGTCAAATCCATAGAAAAGTAAATAAATATATACTGAACTTTTTGCAGGCATTTTGTTTTCAGTTACAGATATCATGATGTATTGTTGTGTGACTATCTTGAAATATAGTATCGCATTATCATGATAGTATTGGTATGGTGAGCCATGTATCGCCTATTGTATCCTGTCGTATCGTATCGTGAGGTACCCTGTGATTCCCACCCCTAATGCAAACTCCACACAGCAAGATCCTGGGGAGGCAGGGACACAAACCAAAGATCTTCTAGTTGTGATGCTAACCAAGCCACTGTGCAGTCCCCAGAACAACACAATCCCTCTGAATTCATTAAAAGAACATCAAACCAAAATCAGAGTTTCTATACTGTACGTGGAAAACGTCCACAGTTAATCACTGAATCAGTTAATATATCCAGAGGTACAGTCTGTTTCAGTGCACAGATACTGAGCTACACATGTCTGTGTTGCACCTTGTATAACTGTAACAAATGCTGGTTAATAAAGCACATAACAAACAAGAACTTCTCTGCCTCCTCTTTAGTCTAACTCAAAAGCAAAATACTCTTTTATGTTATGTTGAAAACAGTTCAGGAATGCGCGTACAGTTTGAAGGGCTAAGCCTCCATTAACTTAAAAAAAATAAAAGAAAGCTCAGTGAAAAAGTTCCTTTTGCAATAAGTGGACAATTGAACTAAAGAAGTCCTTGATGCTGAAAGGTCTGTTCATATCTATTAAAGTCTTTTTCGCTAAAAAGTAAGAATTTCAAGAATGAAAGAAAAATCTTTTTTTGTAAAATAATAAAAGGATAAATTTGAATGACTTGTCTGGATTTTAGGTTGTATCTTTGAACATTGTTTCATTAACCGGTAATTAAAGGGCAAAAATTAATTACACAATTATTCAAATATACTCTGAGCCTGTCCTATTACAAACAAGAGGAAAGTCACTGACAAGAGGTTTGATTTTGTTTTTTGACAGAGGAGTGTGATGAGTTGTAGCATTGCAGCTACAGCACCAAAAGATATTTTTTTGTGCCAAATATTTAAGGAATTTGAAGGTTCACTGATAGTCAGAGAACATTACTGTTTATGAATAACCGGAAAATAAAGAAACTATCTCAAAGATGGAGCGAAATACATCATCTAGATCAGTCTTTTCCACCTTCATTCAGAGCCTCCAGAAATCAGTCAGAAATTACAAATGAATAAAAATGCAATAACATTCATCTTCTGTATCTTTTTGTAATTAGTTGATAAAGCATGAAAAAACATGATGAAGGTTTGGAAAAAGAGATTCTTTTGGACCAGAAAAAAATCTGAATGCACAAAAATTAGATTTCTTTTCTGAAGTTGAATCTTAAAGATCACCTTGAACATGTTTTAAAGGCATAAAAATGCATGATTTATTTTTGTCTACCTCAAGTGCTCTTACTTCCCCTTTTGTGACAAATTAAAAGGAATACTTAAACAGTCCTTTTAAAAGTCCACATATCACTGCTTCACCAAAAAGTCATTTCAAAGTTTCCACATCACATCACAACCTGGTTTAAATGTCACAAAATCCTTTTTGAATGTAGCGTTACAGAACTTAGACTTTAGAGGAGCTTCATTTAACAACCATCACCTTTAAAAAACACATTTTTTAAAAGGAGTTGCTTGTTCAGGACAATTCTGATGATTGTTGCAGCTTTTTAATTTAAAAAAAATTCAACGATGACATTTGTACACCTGTTCCAGACACATTTTAAAACAAAAGGTGAGATGATTTTTTTGTGGCTTTTTACACAGCAGAAGATAAAATCAGACATCCTCGCTCTGTGTGTGTTCAGTTTTGGCTGCTTTCACTTTGATACTAAAATCCACATTGTGAGCGACAGCAGCAGCTGCCTGATTTTAAGAGCAGATAAAGTGATTGGTCTGTTGGACCGTCTTTGTTCATCTGAGTGTAAACAACACGTTCAAACATGAAGCCTGAATGTGTGATGCTTTAGTGTCCGTAATTTCTTTAAAAAAAAAAAAAGATTTTGAAGAGGTCAGTTACACATTTAAAGCTTTGAATTTCAGCTATGCAGTTATTGAAAGATCACAAGTGATGTAAAAGCAGGTTTATCTTTCTTTCTTTCTTTCTTTCTTTCTTTCTTTCTTTCTTTCTTCATATTTCACAATAGTACATTTAGTACTTGAAGGCTCAAATGTTTTCCTCAGAAATTTATCACAGATTCAAAACAAAGTCAAACAAAAGCAAAATTAAGAGCCAAAATACATGAAGTATTTCAGGAGATGTCTTTCATGTCTGCTGCCCCCAGGTGGGCAAACATGCCAGTCAGTGCTGACCTCAGTGAGTTTGGACATTTAAAGGAATACCTCAGTGGTTATTGTTGATGCTCTGGGCATGATATTTGAAAGAGTTCTGTGGATTAAAATTGCATTATTAATATTTTAATTGAATTTGAGAGATACTTTCAATGAAAAATTGACACTCTCATTTTTAATTCCAGATAAAATGGCCCTGTTTTGAGACACAGAACCTTTTTCATGTTAAAAAAACCCCAATGCTTTAATTTTACTAAAACGGTGTGTGAAGCCGTATTGTGAAGAGTTGTTTTATATAACACAGTCCAGCAGAGGCAGGAATCACTGCACTTTGGGGTTTTTTTGTGCATCTCCAAAGAGTGCAATTTGTTTCCTGACCCTTCTTAACTTTTCTCATTTCTTAAAGAAAGAAAAATTAAATTACATTTCCTTAAATGCATAAAGAGGTGAACAGAAAACAAGTTATACAGTAACAATGATTAGCATTCAAGCAACAGAGCAATCAGAGCCTGAAATTGCATTGAAATTACAGAAGCTGTGAAAGCAGATGAAAAAAAAAATAGAACAGCTGGGACGAGATGAATCTAAAAATATAATGTCATTATTTTAGCACTTTCACGCAAATCGTCCTTTTAAACAGTCAAACACAATTCTCCAAACAGAGGAGACACACAGGCCAGACCGACAGTCGGAGTAAATAAATATTAGAACGTTTACTTTTCCTCTGAGGTGAAAATCTTCCTCTTTTCAACTCAAAGGAGAGGAAACAGCTGCCATTTTAGTGGATTTTGCCCATATTTTCAATACGTTTCCAATCAATTGTGAAGGAGGCATTTTCAGTTAACATCCAAACATAATCAATTAAATGAGAATAAACCCTTGCTGCTATATACAAAAAGATAAAAACTGTAACGATGCTACATAACACTTAACTGATAATCAACCTCTCTGCTTCATATTGAGAAATGTAAGAAATGGACTAAAGGCGACCAGTGTGATTCCAATCTGACAGTCTCTGATAGATTTAAAGCCCTGCTGGACACGTGAGGGAAGCAGAGTCTGTTGTCTTTAGTGTGACGACGAGGCTCCTCTCTGTCTGCATCCAGCTCCTGTGTCAGCCTGTTGGACGAAACAGAAACAACATAGGAAATGTTTTCTTCCTAAACATCTTTCTGTCATAATCACAGGGCTGTGAAAATGCTCAGTGTGTGTGAGATGTTCAAGCTAACACAGAAACACCTCACAAATCACTGCAAGACTGTAAATACAACTGAAAGGCCAACCTCTCAGACATACATCTTAATTTAGACAAGATTGATTTTACGAGGCTCCAGCACACCGGACTCGTGTTTTTGACCTCAGTTTCTATTATTAGTTTTTTGAGTATCTCTCAAAGCCACAGGGGGGAAGCTTCAGGCCAAATTTTGGAACATTTATCCTTCATGTTTCAGTCAGGCATCAAGTACAACAAGGATGCTTGAGCGTTTGCATCATTATTTGCAGGAAGTAGAATTTTTAAAACTGGAAATTTGCAGCCCTTTCCAGGTTATACCCCTCGAGCTTGAGAAAATAAACTTTACTTGGGTTATTTCTCTCGGGGTCATGTTATGTCCCCCTGTCATATATTCTGCAGCACCCACTCCTGCAGAGGCCTTTTAGTGTTTGCAACGTGTGTTTGATAGAGTCCAGGAACAACTTTGTCATCTGCAGCTTGTTTTAAATGCAGACAAGACAAAATGTATGTTCTTTAACATTTCAAAAACTGCGAGATCACCACTGTCTGGAAAAATCTTAACAAGAAATGGTCAACAAATAGAGTTGGTGTCTACTTTTAAATATCTAGGATTTTTTAATTGACGACCATTTTTGTCTTTTAACCCTCCTGTCGTCCTCATTTACGACCGCCGAAAAATATTGTTTCTTTGTCTAGAAAAAAATCCAAAAATACAGCAAAAAAATTCACCAATTTTCTGAAAATTTGCAAAACCTTCAGGAAGAAAAGTCCAATAATTTGTTCAAAGTTTCCTATAAAAATTGTATTTAAAAAAAAAAAATCCCCCAAATTTGGCAAGAACATTCTTGTAAATATTTTCAAAAATGAGTAAAAATCTTCCCAAAAAATCCTAAAAATATCTAAAGTGATTACATACATATCAGTAAAACTTCTAATATTTTCTTTAAGAACATTCACATAAAAATCAACCAAAATCCAGCGAATTTCGCTGGATTTTGGTTGATTTTTATGTGAATGTTCTCAAAGAAACATTTTTAACATTTTTTTTCCACCAAAAAATGTTTATAAGATTTCCCAAAAATGCTGAAAATTTAGACTTTAAACCGGATCAATTTAGACCCGCAGGACAACACAAGGGTTAAGTAGCACATTCAGGAAAAAACAAACCAAAAAAAAAAACAACTAACAGAAACTGGTGGAAGCGACCTATTTGCCTGTTTTTGACGATGGAGATGTGTTATATGAAGGCTAGCAGAAGCTAGCTGTCTCAGCATGCTGGATAGTATCACAGAGCACTGAGATTCATTGTCAAATATGGTCCCCTTACTCACCATTGTGTGCCCTATTCTAAAGTTAACTGGACATCTTTAAGCGCCCAACATCTCAGTCATTGGTGTTTATTTACAGAACCATTCTGAAAATTGTTCCTTCCTATTTGTCTTGTCTTTTAACAGGGAAACATGGAAGTCACAATCTCCAATCTATGGATATTCTGCAATTTGTCGTCCTCAAAGTACGATCCGAACTGCGCAAGAGAACATGTAGGATTTCTGCACCTAATGCTTGGAATAAATTACAGTCTCAACTTCAATTTCAAGCCCTTGTTGCACTGAATGAGTTTAAAGTTCTGGTGAAATCATTACAGCCTACCTTGTCTCTGTGCAAGCAGTATATGCCAGCAAGTTCTAATGCTGCTGATTTTATCTGTTGTTTTTTTATTGTGACTATGCTGCTGCCCTCCTAGCTAGGTCTTCCTTGTACAGGAGATCTCTGATTTCAATGGGACTAACCTGGTTGAATAAATGCTACATAAAAAATGTATAGTTTAAGTAAATTTTAACATTCTCTAAGGCTGTGTGTGCATATTCTTCTTAATTATTAAAATCTTTTAGTTTACAGAAGATACAAAACTTGACAAATGAAACCAGCTTGAAAGCATGAAAGGAAAACTGATCATTTAAAATGTTGAAGTTTTAATCAACTTTGTTCACTAATTTGGTGCTACAAGACTGAAGGTTAATGGAAAAGTGCAGCACATGACATTAAATAATGGATGTAATCAGAAGTGATTGTCTTTTTTGCTCCAAAGCTGCATTTGGAAATCCTTTTTCATCCAGTATTTCAAGTCTCATACCTCCTTTTTTGTGTTTTTTCGCATCAGTGCAAATATTCCACAAAGGCATTCGGTGATCATCATTAGCAGTGTACAATTTATTAACGGAAGAAAAATTTTGCTGAAGATCCTTGAGCAAAATGTATGCTACTTAAGCGGTGCTTGGAGAATAACACAAACATTTGACTGCATTTTTAAAGCTCAATCAGGAAGCACAAACATTACAGCCTTCAGCAAAACCAAAATCCTTCAAATTGTTGCTTTTATTTGAAAGAAAAAATTCCATCAACCTGCTCAAATTGAGCCTCTTTGGGATTTGCCCATTAATGTGAAATATGCTGCGAAGATGGGTGTAATGTTAGATATTACCCCAGTTTGTTAGTTGTAGGTATAAATATTTTTGAGTAATCATTTTGTTATATGTATAGTATATTATAAGATAGATCGATCGATCGATCGATCGATCGATCGATCGATAGATAGATAGATAGATAGATAGATAGATAGATAGATAGATAGATAGATAGATAGATAGATAGATAGATAGATAGATAGATAGATAGAAAGAAAAAAGTCTGCCAACATTCTGGAGATATCTTCAGTGGCATCAGTTACTCAAAACATACTTGAGATCCTCACCAGTGACATTCAGATTTTCATTTTCGACATAGTGACAGATTTTATGTAATTGTAATATACTGCATTTCAAATACTTTCACTTAGTGTGTTCATTCAGTCTTTCAAAAACACAAAAACTAAACCAAACAGTATTTATTTTTGGCTGACAAGTCTCTTCAGTTAGCCTAGCCGCGCTAGACAACCCACGGCAACGAATTTAATTCTCTGCCAGGGTGGGTCTAGTTACCCTCCATAAGGCTCGAGGCTGGATGCTCCTAAAACTGGCCGGACCAATCACCATGAAGTGTAGAGTCAGAAGGCGGGCGTAACGAAGTGACGACAGAGGCGCGACGATTCTGACAGAAACAACCCGCACACAATAAACAGTTATCTTTCGACTCGGCTTTGGCCACAGCCCTTAAAGATTTGAAGCTAAAATTCAACTTGAAAGATAAACAAAGGACGGCACTGAAGTGTTTCATTGAGAAGAAAGACGTATTTGGACTTATGCCGACGGGATATGGCAAATCCTTAATATACCAGTTGGCTCCACTGGTTGGGAAGCTAATGGGACTTAGCCACAATCCGCCGGTGCTCTAGGAACTACAGCCTATTCGTTGCGTTGATTGGTTGTATACCTACCCAATTGCTGCAGAGGGATTTGATAGACAATCTTTTAGCCCGCCTCCCTCCCTGTCGAGCTTCCCTAGACCCTTGTGCCGTCAGAAACATGGGTCTAGCGTGGCTAGGCTACTCTTCAGTGTCACATGGAGGTCGGGGATGGTGCCTGGGGACACTTGGGTGGTGTTTTACACTATGCTACCTCCATGGGAAACTTAATTCCAGGTTGCTGGAAAGGAGGCTCCAAATGATCACTAACCCTCAGTTTCAGGTGGAGAATGTAGATTCTGTCCTGGATAAGGAGCTCTTTGCCCTTGTGGCTTTGCTGAGATGCTCATGAAAATTCGACCAGCCAGTCCACCCATTTGAAGGCCTTGGAGAATCATGTGGGAAGCACTGGAGGGTACCAGGGTCGATCTTGCGAATCACACAGTTCGTGTACAACCAAAGTGAGAGATGAGTTTCTATTGTCTATCCAACACATTTCCAGTAGGTGCTGGGCTTCACCAAGGTTGCTCCCATCTCTGCCTTTTCTTTTTCTTTTTCTTACAGATGATGTGATTCTGTTGGCTTCATCAGACCATGACCTTCAGAGCACACTGGGGAGGTTTGCAGCTGAATGTAAAGGAATTCTCTGAAGGAAAGTGATGGATTGTTCTTTCTAGGTTGGGGATTAGTTGTTGTTCCGAGTGAAGGAGTTTAAATATCTCGGAATCTTGTGATGGTAAAATGAGATGGATAGTCAGATTGGTGCAGCATCTGCAGTAATATGGATGTTGTGCCAGACTGAAGAGGGAGCATTCCAACCCTCACCTGTGGTCATGAGCTCTGTGTGGTCTAATAAAGGTGCCATTCTTTGGAGGTTTTCCAGCCACATCCAACTGGAAGTAGACCCAGGGGTAGACCCAGAACTCTCTGGAGGGGTTATGTAGCTCATCCTATACGTGAATGTCTTGCGATTACATTGAGAGAAATGGAAGGCACTCCATTGGATGGATGGATGGATGGATGGATGGATGGATGGATGGATGGATGGATGGATGGATGGATGGATGGATGGATGCCACTTTCATTATAAGAAGTAGAGATAGAGTTCAGCTTTTACTCCAAGGATATTTTGATTTCTTAAACTATTCCAGGCAAACCTGCATGTGAAAAGCAGATCAGATGAGCTGATAGGAGGAGTGAGCTCTGGAGTGAAGGGCTATGAGGGATTGTAGTTGCAAAAGCACTGCTCTTCCTCTGCTAGAGAAGACGCAAATGAGCATATGCCCATCAGCCTTGACACAAATCTGTAAATCCATCTCTCCAGACCTCTTTGTTTATATCTGGCCTTTCTGATTAGCCAAACAAACATGTCATTATTAGTTTTATCTCAGTGTTCCTATAACCCTGACATCCAACTTATAAGCAGATGTGCAGTACATCAAGTGCATTTCACCGAGGGGGGACAGATGTATCATTCAGAGAAATGGGAGGGAGTACTTGTATATGAAAACAGTGGTAGAGAGAGAGAGCCTCTTCTTCTTTGTAACATTTTAGTTTTAGAACATTAATTCAAGCAGGGGAATATGTGTGTACTAGCTGTAACAAAAATACAGCGATGCAACATACAGAATGTGCAGATTATGTGTCTGTTTGCACAACACAGTGTTACAAATGAAGACCTCGGTGTAAACTTTCTTTAAACAGACAGCTACAAATTTGGGAATGTTTCTTTTTACACTTCTTTGAAGGATTAGTAGTTTGAGAGGAATACCACTCTGAGTTGAGCGTAAAAGTAATTGTTTCCTCTGTTGACTGAAGTGATTTCACTCACAGCCCTGCCTGTTTTGCATTTTCCTGATTGCTCCCCAGTTACTTTTCATGGCTCAGTAGGTTATTTAAGACAATATCTCACTCATTTCCTCTATCTGGTAAGTTCCCTTGTTGTCAGCCCAATTTTCCCAACTGATTTCCAGCCTTTTAATCCTGTTACTTGCCTGTTAGTGATGTGCTACTGACACTCGTCAGCCTTTGCGAGTCTTCTCCTGTGGTCCTCCAGCAGCCACCATCCGCTAGTTTTCAGCCAAACTCATCAGCTGTCCTCAGCATTCACGTCTCCAGTCCGGCCTCCTCTGTTTTCTGCTGACCTTCACCTGCAGAGGGTTCAGTTTGCTTCAGATGAACTGGAGCTCCAGCTGGATATGTTTGATCAAGTCTGAACCCAAATATGTTCCAAGTCAGGCTCTTGCTGGCTGAATAATGACCTGTTCATATATTAGAAAAATGAATTTAAAAATGCACTACAAGAGAAGTTGAGAAAGGCGCAACATGCACAAAAACCAGTAAGGTCCCATGTAGGATCAGCTGCTTTTACTGCCAGCTGTTAAAAATAAAAGCCCAGTAGTTTCCCTGTTATTTCTTATTGTGGTGTTGATTCAGAATCTGCAACATTGGACAAATTGATTTCTGATTATGTGTGAGTTGAACTATAAACAAAAAAAATCCCATTTCTGAGCACACATGAACAAAAAACATGATAATGCAGAAGTCAGCTGGTGATATTTTGTGAGCCATGTCACAATAATACAACGCTGTCGTAGTCTT
Source organism: Acanthochromis polyacanthus (assembly GCF_021347895.1). Taxonomy (NCBI): domain Eukaryota; kingdom Metazoa; phylum Chordata; class Actinopteri; family Pomacentridae; genus Acanthochromis; species Acanthochromis polyacanthus. Next base: position 11,528,681 of record NC_067114.1, on the reverse strand, counting down.
GGGTTTTGTCCTGTTTATTTCCTGCTTTATTTTGTAAAGATCCCTGTCCTAGTGTGTCGCCTGTGTTTTTGCTTCCTCCCTTTGTCTGGGTTTCCCTCGTTTTTGACTGCCCTGATAAGTTTCACCTGTGTCTTGTCTCCCCAGTCAGTTCTAAGTGTTTGCACGGTCTTGTCTTTCCATCTGTATTGTCAGGTTGCCCTCCCATTGCTTTCTCTTCTGTTCTCTGGCCTGACTGGGTTTAGTTTTCTTTTGGATTACCTTCTTTATTTTTTGATTTATTCTTCCCTGGGTCACCAGCTGCCTTTTGTTCATTCATCTGTACCACCCCAGTAAGTTCCTTCACTAAACTTTGTCTGGTCTTTTTCACTGCCTGCCTGCTGTGTCTTTGTCTGGACTTGGGTCTTTTCCTGATAAACGCTAACAAAAGCAAAAGGGGAACAGAGTTTTGGAGTATGGCTCTAATTATTTTCGTCAGATTTCTACTCAGCCATAATCAGAGATTAATCTACTTGTCAGATCTTGCAGCAATAACAGTGAAAATTTCAGGCTTTTATTTCTAATAGTTCCTCAGATCTTGTTTAAACATAGTCTCAGCTTTTACTAAAACTTCAACTTTCAATACAACTTTTAGCAAAAAAAATGATTTTTTTTTTTAAAAAGAAAGAAAAAACCTCTAAAAGTATGTGATGTATCTCTAATATTTTCAGGCAAATCAGAGATGGTCAAGCAGAAATAGTTTTTAAAATGTGATGATTTGCGATAGAATGATCCAGTAAATCAGCTACATTAGAAAATTGCTGTCCAGTCAGAGCAAAGACTGTCGGCTCAACATAATGCAGCATCACAACAACAGATTCATGAGCTGCCAGCTACTTTGTATCCTAAAACGTGAATCCACTGTCACATTGATTTTTCTAAGAAATCTGTGCTTTGTATGTTTAAATAGTCTCAACGATGAATCACACAAATGGACAGCCTCTTCAAGAAGGCCTTCATGTAGACCTGTTGAGTAATTCATTAAAAAATAAAAGCTCTTTTATGCCTTTTGAGAGCTTCACACATTTGCTCACCTTCCAACCTGAACTCACACACTTTGACAGTAACTCCTGAACTTTAAAGGAAGCAGTCTGATGATTCTCAGCTTGTTTCCTGCCTTACTTGTGCCAGGTAAATGATCAGACCACCTTTAGGAGTTTGCTGACTTGTGTGGAACATGTTCTTTCTATATTCACTCCACATCCTTGGATTTCTTTTATTACAGTGTTGTTGTTTTCAGACTCATTTGAGGTAAATGATCCGATCACAGCCTTATCTGGAGTCATAAAAAGCTTTTCACAACTTTTTTCCATACTCTTGTAGTAGAAAGTTGCTCCCCAACACCTGTAAACAAACTCTGATGTGTCAAATCAATGAATTTCCGCTTTAAGTCAGAAAGGAACTTACCTTCCCCCAACTCTCCCAAGTGCCTTATAATATTAAGCCTGTAAATCATCTGCCTTATTGTCCCTGTGTCTTCATTTGGGACAGTTCTTCAAAGTCAGTTGTCATTTATATTTATGTGGCTCTGGAAGTCCGTATGTTAAACAGATGGCTAACTGGGATACACAGACTGACTTATGAGCAATACTCCAGAGGGTATTATGCCTAAATGTGTTGCTGATGTTAAAGTATAATAGACTGGCTTTTGGAGTCAGGAAATCAGCAAACCAGAATCCATTTAATCAGGATATTTATACACAGTTCAGCTGTGTTGCACGCTCATGTATGTGTTTAACAAAAGCAGCAGATGGTCCTGTCTATCAGTCAGTGCTGGAATAGTGATGTTGGACGTTTGAGTATTGTAACATGAAGTTCATATACTATTCATGAATATTTTCATTTCTACCTTGACCCCACTATAATTGATTAGAAAAGCTAACTTCTCTAATTTCTGGTTTTGTAGTTACTATAGTAACTAGGTAAAACATGAGCACCTGGACATGTAGATTTTACTTCCCCTCAGATTCTTCCTCCCTCTCCTCTCCTCTCTGAGTTGGACCATAAGCTCTCTTAAGATTTCTCTCCATGCTGTGACTTTCTGTGCCTCATTCCAGATATTCTAGATCTGAAGCTTTGTCCTCCATACTTTCATCATCTCTTCAAGTCTCTCGCTCATGTGCATGCTGTCTCTTCCTCCCTCTGTGTGTTGCTTTCTTCTATTCTGTGTGTGAAAGGTGTGTTTCAGTTTTGCGTCTTGTAGTCTGTCCCCGCTCTAGGTCTTCTTGCAGTAAATCCAGCAGCTCAGGACCTTTCTGTTTGGTGGCAGCTGACAGATTCTTTACATATTCTTTCATAAGTCTTCATATGTATTGTTAACATTTTAACATGTCGATATTATGTCTTGTTTTTGTTTTTTTAAAGCTAGAACACACATCATGGGTAAAATAAGCACTAAATCTCAACAACGTGGATTCAAACGGCTCGGGTTTCATATGAGCAAATTGGTAACTCATATTTTCAACTTGTGTTATGTGCTGTACATTGTGTTTTACTCACTGTATGTACTTACTGTTGCACTCTCTTTGAATATGGAGGTGTACTTGTGGTATTGAGGTTTAAACAAACCCTGACATTTTCTTTTTCACTGTTCCACACCCTTCAGTCACTGCAGGGATCGTTTTGTGTGACAGCTCTACTTTAAGATATTATCATTTAAGGCCATAATTAGGAGATTATTGACAAGAAGAAATTACTTGGAACTCACATCTTTGTAATTACAGTGTGCTGCTATAGACTTTATTGTTGATTCAATAATAAAATGCTGCTCATGGCTGGTTCATTGCATCATACTGCTCTTAGTTTTGGATTGCTACTATAAATGTAGCCCTGGATTTCTTGCCAGCCTTATCCTCTGACATTTAAGCCAGAGAGTAGTGACAATGCATTTCAATAGCCCATTGTTCTGAACCACTATCATCAGTAAAGCCCGGGACCTGGATACCGTGTTTTTCACCAAAAAGCAGAAAATGATCACCCATAATCAAACATCACACACCAAGATGTCTTGAACAGGAGCATTTCTAGCCATTAGATATAATTACACTCCTGTATCTGCCTTTATATACCACTGTATTCATATCAAATAAGCCCCTCCGCACATACTAAGACCACAGTCCTGCCTGTCCTTTATATAGGACAACAGTCATTCTGGCAGCAGTTAAGAAAAACACCTTCAGAAAGGTGCACTTGGCAAAGCTGACACTGGGGCTGAGTGGTTTATGCCTATTAAAGGTTTGGGAACTCGTATGTGTTTGTTATCGATTTGGGCTAAGGCCTCAGAACAGGAGAATCTATCAAATGTTATTTGTGTTCTCCTCTATTATCACTACTTTTCTACATTTGAGCATGCACAATTGTGGTTGGTAGATTTTTTATTTTTTTTTTAAATTACACCCATTTCTCTGATGAAATTGAGAGCCACAAAATGCATTTGCAATCCCCCGCCTTTGCCCGAGTCAGCTGGGATAGACTCCAGCACCCCCCACACCCTAGTGAGGATGAAGCGGTGTATAGAGAATGGATGGATGGACTTCACATTTGGTTTGCATTCTGAATTGCAGACACTGATCTGCAATTCAGAGTCACAGGTGGAAGATCTGTATGAAGCTTCCCAGTTTTAGAATTTATCAGTGGAGCAATATCCATATTTGAAGCATTGTCAATTGTAATGGCTTAAAATTTGTGTTCTACTCATATCAGAATCACCTTTACTGCCCCTGCACAGGAACACATAAAAGGAATTTGACTAATTTTTTTTCTTTCTCTGAATAAACATCAAAATCTTCACTAAATGTAGTACAAGTCTGAACAGATATGGACATAAACTGCAACTTGGGTGTTTGGTGGAAGCATAAAACTGCAAGATGGTAATTCTAGTTGTATCACACTGTAGGTCCAACATTTTTATTTATTTATTTTTTTGCCAGATGGCAGAAATTTGATGACGCACTGATTGCTTTTGAGCGGGAGGATGTAAAGCTCTGCTCTGAAAACATGCATCTGTGTGATATCACAAAATCCTCTGCCTCAGATACAATCTGAGTGCACATCTGGTCATAATCACATTTTAAACATTGGTTATGCAACAATCTGTCTTTAAAGTCTGTGTCCTCCTGGCAGGACCTTTGAAACGAGCTGCCACGGAGATAAAGAGATTTGCAGGCAACAAGCAGGTATGCAAACTGTTTAATAGTGATAAAAAACACCCAAACGGCTGCAGCAGCATATCAGAGCCGAAAAAGCATTAGTGAGGATTTTGTGAGAATTTAATTCCATCAACGGACACATTTCTCAATTACTCCCCTGTTAAACCTTTACATACTGCAGTGCGTATTTGTACATTATGTATGATATGAAATTTATGTTATTTTTATTTTCTGCATGCCTTTAAAAGTATGTTGTTTTCTGGTGCGCATTTCTCCTAAACTGCTGTATAATGTTTGTGTGTGAGGTTTTATGCATATAAACATTTCAGCGATGATAAACTATTGATTATTCCATCCACAAAGCATTTCTGAAGTGAAAGGACTCTGCTGTGAGCTAATGAGTTTGCGTATGAAGTGCAGTAGCAGCAGCTGTGGTAGCAACGGTTAGTTAAATCTGCTGGTTTGTACATATCAGGATAAACTGCTTGAGATGCCTGAGGTGCAGAGCAGCAGCACCAGCAGCACGGTTCTGCAAAAGAGCAGCAACAACACAGGGAGCTTAAATAGATCATCATAGTACAAACGCTGCTCTTAATATATTGCATGTTGTCGTTAATGGACTATGATAAAGAAGTGTAGCAGCTACAAGAGCAGTCTCAGTGGGAACATTGACTAAAGGGACTTTGTATTTCACATTGCAAAAGGGAATTCCAAACTAATATTTATGAAATTATATGTTATATCAAAAAAATGTTGGTACAATACCTTATACCTTTATGCATTTTTTCTGAGTTTTGATAAAGAAATGGATTCTTTATTTGTTTATTGTTCTGTAATTAAAAAAAAGAACTATTGAAAAAAATATATATGTTGCTTTTACTTTTATAAAGTCAGTCTGTAGTGATGTAGTACTGAAAATTACTACACTGACCAAATTCCTCATGTACATTTCTGCACCATACACAATGCAACAGCAATTTTCTTTCATTTGGAACAATTGATTTTCATGTACAGACCTACCGGCTGTTTTATGGAGTCCCGCCTAATGACCAGAGTGGTGGGAAACGTGTTATGCTTTCCAGATATTTATGAAATCTTCCTATAATAAAACAGATGATCACTTTGCTGACATGCTTTGTTTATTCCATTTGAGCTCACTTCAGCTGCGCTTTTTTTTTCTTTTTTTCAAATTTGTCTATAACTGTGAAGGAATGGTCATTTGTCTGTTTAGGATCTGTTTGTATGCTTTGATCCTATTTTTATAAACTGGTCCAGGTACATTATAGGTTACCATGGTGACCAAACTGAAGCTGCATGATGAGACCAGGCAAAAGTTTGTGCACTCCAAAATCTTGTTAGGAAAACTTAAATTAGTGATATAGTCAGTAATTTTAACTTCCACAGGCAGCCTCCTTTTGATCAGATCACCATGGTAACCTGAGCTATGTGACTTTCAGATTGGGGAATAATTAGTTTTAATCCTAGAAGGAAGGTCATTTTGTCACTGGAGCTATGTGTGAAGTACAGACCCATAAAACAGGTATACCGATAGTGTAACTTCGCAACAATGTTTTGATTATTCTATTTACGTTATATGGGCTTCTTCTGCTTATGGTCAGATGACTGTACAGGTGATGTTTTACAGTGTTATTGCTTTTGCATCAATGTAGGATACATGCAGAGAACTACAAATAGGCCTAATAAATGTGCTTCAAGGTTAGTGCTCACTCAGGCACCAGTAGGGTCAATATTAAAGGACCCTAACATAAGGGACCAGAAACAGGATGTTGCATCATCATAGAAACCCTTTCCCCCATTGCATTTTATTGGAAATGATTTATTGCAAATGTCCAAATCTTTACAATGTTGACTTATCTTCTGTAATTCTAAATTCAAACACTTCTGTTGGAAGTCCTTTCAATTCTGTTCAGTTTTGGCAGTCGGCATATGTACAAAAAATATGTATTTATTACAAATTAAACCCCAAATCAAAACTAGAACTTGTTCATAATAGTTTTAAAATGTCTTGGGCCATTGTAGTAGAATATTCATATTACAGATAAAATACCTGTACTGATATTTGCCTAAGTTAAAAATTATCTGAATGGGAAATTGAGTAGATACAATTAGTGGAACAACTTCAGGTTGTTGTATGTGGCACACTGAAACCACTTCAGATACAGATTCAGATTCAGACTCCTTTACTGACATTCAGTAATTAACATCAGAGATGCTATCACAGGACGAAACTACGATGCAGCACACGAATAAAACCACAGAGTAAAGGATGTGTGAAATGAAGGTTAGAAGCAGATGTCATGAATGGTATCTACACAATAAATAAGGATATTACACAATCTATATTGGCACAGTAAATAAAGGATATTTCTCATTTGGAAATGCTACAAGAATTTACAGAATGTTGCAATAACTGTAAGTCTCTATATAACTGTAATAACTATTGATCTCTACATACGGATACACAGTAAGTAATGGATATTACACTTATGAAGATGCTACCAGATGCTACAATATATACAGTAGCACAGTTCTATTCTAACATATTGTGTTTGGCTGTCTTATGGCGGTTTGGTAAAAGCTGTCCTTGAATCTGCCTGTTTTGTACCTCAGGCTACGGTACCATCTACCTGAGGGCAGGAGGAAAAACAATTTGTTGAAGTGGTGTGAGGTGGTCCTGATTATCCTTCTTGCCCTGGACAGGCGGCGCTGTTCGGCCGGTTTACCAGTGGTTGGCAGCGTGGCCCCAGTGATCTTCTCTGCTGCCCTCACAACCCTCTCCAGTGCCTTCCTGTCAGAGAGGCTGCTGCTTTTGTCCCACAGAGAGATGATACTGGTTAGTACACTCTCGATTGTTCCTCTGGAGAGGCTGGTGAGGACAGCTGGGCTCAGATGGGCAGGCGCTGGTTGGCTTCTTAAACCAGAGAGGATGTGCGCAAAGTCCAGGTCAGGCTGTCGGGGACATGAACCCCCAGGAATTTTGATTGCTGCACAATCTCCACAGCAGTGTCCTTGATGTAAATGGGTGTGTGGGGTGGCCGTTTCTTCCTGAAGTCATTCACCAGCTCCTTGGCTTTCTCCACGTTCAGGATCAGACTATTGTTGTTGCACCGGTCAGTGAAGAGTCTCACCTCCTCTGTAGTCTGTGTCGTCCTCGTTGTGGATGAGCCCTACCACTGTTGTATCATCGGCATATTGGATGATGGTGTTTTTTGGCTGAACTTTGCACAACAGTCATGTGTCATGATGGTGAAGAGAAGGGCACTCAGCACACACCCTTGTGGAGAACCTGTTCCTATCGTTGAGCTGTTGTTCCTTCCACGCAAAACTGAGGCCTGTTTGTCAAAAAGTCCAATATCCAGTTTTGCAGGGGCGTGTTTAGTCTCAGTAGGCCCAGCTTGTTGATCAGAAGCTGTGGGATTGTGATTTTAAAAGCAGAGCTAAAATCGACCAACAGCATCCAGAGCCATGCATTTTTGCACTCCAGATTTTCCATGGACAGGTGGAGAGGAGTTGATAAGGTGTCCTCAGCGGAGCAGTTCTTACGGTATGCGAACTGGTGAGGGTCGAATGTAGGAGGTAGACTAGAGGTGATGTGCTCTTTTATTAGTCTTTCAAAACACTTCAGGATTATGGGAGTGAGGGCTACAGGGCAGTAATCATTAAGAGTGGTGATGGAGGGTTTTTTGGGTACTGGGATGATGGCTGACATTTTCAAGCAGGAAGTTCACAACTGTTTGACTCAGGGAGGTGTTGAATATGTCTGTCAGGACCTGTGCCAGTTGTTCTGCACATCCCTTGAGTACGCAGTCAGGTACGTAGTCCGGACCTGCAGCCTTCCATGGGTTTATTTTTTTTCAGGGTCCGACAGACATAAGCTGGATCAACAGACAGAACCACCTCCTTTGCTGCTGGAGTTTTATTTAGTGCTTCATAATGTCCAAAGTAGTTATTGACTTCATTCAGGAAGTCAATGTTGTTATCATAGCTTGCAGGGGTGATCTTGTAGTCTGCAACAGATTTGATCCATTGTCACAGTCTCCTGGTGTCCCTGTGATCCTGAAACTCTGTCTGATTGTTTGTATCTGTGGGTCCTTTTTGCCAGTCTGATGGCCCTATAGATACTGTAATATGTGTAAACCTCTTTGAAAACCTGCAATTGTCTTCATTAGAAATTCTATGGAAAATTTCAGAGAAGATTCTGACACTTATTCATATTTCTATTTCATTTTTCTTGTTAAAACCTTCACCTGTAGACAGTTTTTTTAAATAGAATCAAATGTTTGCTTGTCCAAATATGTCAACAATGCCTGCTATGTCCATGCAACATATACATTTTTCACATGACTATGGAAAAAATGCAAACAAATGCAAGCACTGAAACACAAATATATTGTATGAAATAATCAGAAGCTATGCTGGTTGAGATGTGGGCTGCCCCACTCCTATTCATTTAACCAGTAAGTGGCCCTCACTAGTCCTTCTCTTATCTCTGAATAAAGTGAATCAGTGTGGCTGGCTGAGCAGTCAAAGCGGAGAGCCAGGAAAGCACCTGGCCTTACACGGCTATCTGATTAGAGGAGGTTGCAGGCCAGGCTAAACCAGACCAGGCCAGGCAATGGCAGCAGCAGGGCAGATCTGGAGTAAAATGAACTAAACCAGGCTAATTCTATTGTACAGCGGCCTCCCTCAGAGGGAGCAGGTTCAAATCAAAGCAATGCCATAGCACAGACAAACCTTATCAAGCCAGGAGACATAAATAAGAATGGCGGTGGAGAAACTATAGCTTCACTGGTTCAGAACAGCTGATTGTTGTTCTCTGAAGCATGCATTTAATGATTAAGCTGTTATTATCTACCGTGTCCTGAAGCCTTCAAATTGGCTTATGAATAAGAGTCCTCTGACATATTTTATCTCGGCTGAAAAGAGCGTGAACGTAGCGACACAGTAGAGCGGAGGCATTAGTGAAAGTGTTCTGTACACACACAAATAAAGATGCCAAAAGGGTTTGTAGCGTGTTTTGTTGTAATTTTTTTAGGAAAAGATGACTAGAAGGTGAAAAACAAGACAGAACGCATAGACTGCAAATGTACTTCAGGTATGACACAGAGATGCAGAGCAATTCATGCCCATGACAGCAAAAATGTGTAAAAGGGTGAAACATAAAGGCTTTCTTGATGGAATAAGCGAGAATTAAATCAGTGCAACCCACAGGATGTAGCCGTCATTTAAACACCATTAGCAACATGCTAAGTCATCTGTATGACTCACATGTTCCGCTGGGATAGTACATTTAAATGTCCTTATTGTTCAATGTACGGTCCTCTTTGCTTTAGTTGTCATCCTTGGGTGCTGACTTGAAAGTAGCAATTAAATGCAAGTAAACAAAAATCAGGAATTTCTCTTGCTAGAGAATGTAGCCAAATTCACCACTTTCACTCCAAAAGCTAGAAACATACAACAGCAAACAACAACACGGTGCTGCTGTTTTTAACACTGTGTTCGAAACCACTAGTCAGATGGAGCCTTTCTGTGTGGAGTTCATGTTCTCCTTGTAGGTTTTTCCAGGGGCTCTGGCTTTCTCCCACAGTCCAAAGACATACCTTATGAGTTCATTGGTGATTCTAAATTGGTCATATGTCACTGAATTTAGAAAATAGCACTCAAGTGCAGACACAGAGGCAGGCAGGTTGTGGCAAAAAAAGACATTTTTGTCAAACTAAAGTTATTTAACAAGGAGGTGTTGAGTAAATACAAGACAGTTGTAGAATCAATGGAAAATTAAAAGGTCCAACACAGGAAAAAAAATAATAATAATCTGGAGGAAAAAAGAATCCAAAACTCAAATCAGGCAAAAGGTGTGTGCACAGAGGAGAAGCAAACAGAGTAGAAAAACCACAAATAACCACAAACCACAATGTACAAACCACAAATAGACGAGTAGACTCAGACAGGTGAACATGAGATGGACAAACAGACATTTAATTCACAAGACAAAACAGTTGGAAATGGGAGACGGGACGAACTGAGAAAAGACGGGAAGATGGAGAAAGACTAAATATGCAGAGTGAACTGATTTGGGAGATGAGACACAGGTGAAAATAATTAGGGAAATCACAGAGGAGTTAAACAGAGACAAAAGGAGGAAGTAAAACAACTGGAGTCCTTACAAAATAAAACCAAAAAATAACTAAACAAAGCTCAAGTCCATGACATTGTAATGGTGAGTATAAGCATTCATGCTCACTTTCCTGTTTCTGTGTTCGTTTTGCAAATGACCTGTCCTACAAACGGTCTGCCTCCTGTGACCCTCCACAGGCTGAAGTGGATATCGCTAACGCATGCACAGATGGACATCCTGTATACGACAGGCGGCCACTTTTCAACAAAACTCCATCCTAAGTCATGATCTGGTGCGTTGTGGTTATTTATAGGGAGGAACACTTCCTTACTGACAAACAAGTCAATACTGAAAGACCTGAAAACAACAACCTGTTGTGCAGACAGACAGTGCTGTTATGACACTGTTATTCCTGAATGCTTGTGAGATTGTTCATGACACCATCAACCTCCTTAGTTCATCTTTGTCCAGTTTAGGGGGAATGTTTCTTTGTAGGCAAAGTGTTCACAAGACTGTAAAGCATATGTGCAATGTGTAGGTCTGAGCAAGTAAACTTGTTAAATATCATTGTGTTATTTTAAATGATGGTTTAATTATTTTTAATTGGCGGTTGTTGTTGTTGGAGAAGATGCGTTATGAAATGATCAAGGAACCAGCAGAATATTAATGTGGGTCATGTTTACCTGATTCTTAGATCCTGTTTCAAGGGGCTCTTGTGTCAAAATGTAGTTTTAAGGGTTTCTTTATTTCTATTTTGTACTCGTATTTCGTACATTCCTAAATTGATTTTTTTTAAAAATCTAATTACTTAGATAAATCAAACACCAAGTATTATTATTGTAGAAAAAAGACCCACTGGGCAGAGTGGAAGGACTATGATTTACTTGAGTTATAGATCCATAAAATCCAGCGTCATTCATTTTAAGATGTGTTCAACTGGCCCAAAAGGAAAACAACGGTATTATTTGATGTCACCATCATCAGACCCATACCTGCATGCAAATATGTTTGCAGGAGTTTAAAAGAACAGCTAGATGTCTAGTGAAAATGATTGGATTAACAATTAAATGTAGGCCTCTACACCTAGTAATGCGCTGCTGGATACCTCAATTTCCTTCAGGATTAATAAGTATATTTTGATTTGATTTGAATTTGATTTAAATGCCTTGGAATAAATATGACACAGCTAAGGGTTTTGCTTTTTAAGAGCTGAAGTAAAAAGCTGACAGAGGTGTGTTGTATGCTCACAGTAGTGAGGAGCCTCCACAGCTGCCTCTAATAAATGGACCAATACATTGGACATGTGGCTCTCCCTTTCTCTCCCACATTCACTCGTTCATTCCCCCCTGACACGTTCATCTGTCTTGTCTCATTTGCCACCTGTACAGCGTGCTCATGCGACCACACCCTGTTACACAACAGCCGAGTGGCGGTGCATGAATAGTGTCGGTGAACAGTGGGCTCGCCGGATGAGCCATTTGTTTGGGAGTAAACAAACAGTGGCTTTTCTCCGTCGCCACATGCAGGGATGATGAAATGCAGTAAGTGCACACCGAACACGCAGATAAGAACATCAGGAATTCATATATCTATAATTTAATTGTAATCATTTGGCTCAGTAACCTACAAAATGCCATTTCTGCTGAGTGCACTGACTTCTCATATGAGAGCCCTTTCTGATTTTCAATGCATGTTACCAGATCTCTCAGCATACACTAAGATAATGTTGAAACTGATGCAAACACTGTCAGCTCAGAGAGTCGCATACTGCTGCATTTATCTGTGGAAAAAAAAAAAAGCGGGATGTCTCACTGAAGACATCCCAAATACAGCTGCTTTTTGATGATTAATAGTCTGTCACAGGTTGCTGTTTAAGGCGATAACAGCTGCTTTGAACAAACTATTCCAGGTGTGATGTGTGAAGGGCAGAAGATTATGAAAAAAATACAACTTATGACTGAAAGACAATGAAATGGGGAAAAAAAGAAGAAATAAAGCCATTTTTAAACCGTGCACCTCCCCGTTTCTCTCTCAGCTGGACGTGCACAGACAGATGTTAAAAGGTGTTGATGGATGTCCTCTGAGGGGCAGTCGTTCATCTTCATAGATCCCTTTCTTTTGAACGATTGGTGTCAAAACACTGGCTCCTAATGGATGACTTGTTCAGACAGGAGCACAGTTGTGTCTGACTGTGTTTCGCCGTCAGTAATTGTGTCTGGTCAACTCTTCCTCCATGAAAATGCATTGTATGTGTTTATATTTTGAGCACACTGCAGGTTTGGAAAAGGTGTTAGGAATGTAGAAATGCAGGCATCTGACCTGAATTGGTGCCTTGTAGCAATCAAACTGGATTATTCATGTGTGGAAATATAAGAAGACTATGTCAAGTAAAACCAAGCCAGCAACATTTCATGTAAGGATAGCAGATATAGAAGATTGAATGAAATAAAAATACATAAAGGGGTGCATTTCTAAGAATTAAGAGGTGTCAATATCACTGTAAAAGCTGCAGAGAGGGGTTTATTTTAACTGTATAGAACTTCACAAACTGTCTCTCACCCAATCTGCAAGAAGGCCTGCATTTAACCCCCTCTCTCCTATTTGAATTTGTTCAGTCAGCTGCTGCTTTGAAGTCCTGTGGGAAATACTACAGCTATGCACTGGAACTGAAAATCACACATTCGGTATATTTTTGCTCTTGTTTTTAGCAATCTTCTTACAGAATACAAAGAGATTTAATGATCAAGCACACACCATCTGCAGGAAATCAGATAGTTATGCTGTGTCCATGAAATATAGAGGTAATATACAAGTTAGTGTTTGACTCAAATATTTTAGTTTTTTGCATTCAAGTAATAATTACGTTGAGGATCAGTGAATCTGGTTTTACTGTACCTTATATTCAAGTTAAGAGTCTTTTTTTTTTTTTTACCAGACAAATAACAATGTCCCTTGTAAGTCCCTTATTCAGAGTAATTAAAATTAATGCATACATTTTTGTAGCTCCATAGAAGCTAATTAATTTGCACCAGTGCAGCAATAGTCCTTGTGAGGCAGATTCAAGAATATTTTTCCAAACACTCCCTTTACTGCCTCAGATACAAATGCATCAGTGGTATGCAATTATTTAAAACAATAGCCACCATGTGAAAAAAGTATGAAATTACTGTTGCTAGATAGATTGTATGACTATTCAGACTTTCTTTCTTTCTAAAAGCAACAACTGCAGCAACTTTCTTCACAACATCAGCTATTTTTCATAGAAGAAAATCACCAGTGGTGCCTGACAGAGAGGAGCAGGACATTCAGTTAACTGCATGGCATCGTTCTGAATGGGCCGCAATCAAAATTTTGTTTAGGGCCACCAAAATCCTGAGATGGTCCTTGCTTTTTCCACCACAAGTCAGTAGAATTTCAATTTACATGTAATAGAGCAGGTTTTTTTTTTTTAAATGTGTAACTTGAAAGTTTTTGTTACAGGTATGGGGTTGAACAATTAATGTTATCAGAATTGCAATATGGGAAATCACAACATCCAAATCACCTTTTCGTGTTTTTAAAAACTCAAAAAGGTCAACATGTCACAACATATCATTTTACATGAAGCATTGCAGTGCTACCGAGATGCACAGGCCTATAGGGTAAACCAGGGTAAGATGGCCCTCTGAGAACTATGTCTTTATTTCCTTTAATAAAATATATATGTCCAAGGTTTTTCTTGGATAAAAGGCAAGGTAAAGCAAGATAACTTTATTTGTATAGCACAGTTCCTACAAAAGGCAATTCAAGGAGCTTTATAATGGCAAAGAAATACATTCAGAAAAATGAAAGGTAGACATGTGTGGGTTTTCTCCAGGTACTCCGACTATGTCCCACAGTCCAAAAACATGCTGAGGTTAATTGGTAACTCTAAATTATCTGTAGGTGTGAATGTGAGAGTGCTGCTTGTCTGTATGTGTGACCTTGCAATAGACTGGTGGCCTGTCCAGGGTGTCCCCTGCCTTTACTTTAAGTCAGCTGGGATAGACTCCAGCCCCCCGTGACCCTAATGAGGACTAGGTGGTGTATAGATAATGGATGGATGGATATATATTGGTAGAGTTACAGTTATACACTGATATCTCAGAATCTTACAGTTACATATTTTGAAAAATGAAGTTGGAAAGGAAAGGCAAAACTAACCATTCCCACTAGAATCATGACTCACAACATTGATTTATTATTATTATTATTACTACTACTATTTATTTTTTCCTTTTTTAAATTATTACTACTACTACTACCTTTTTCTTTTTTATTTATTTTTTTATTATTTACTACGACTACTACAACCTTTTTTAACTATTACTACTACTACTACTACTACTACTACGATTATAATAATTAATATTCTTTTTACTATTACTACAACTACTACTTCTTATTATTGTCATTATTATTACTATTATCATCATCATCATTATTGTTTTTATCATTACTACTACTACTACTACTACTGTTGTTGTTGTTGTTGTTGTTATTCTTATTGTTGTTATTATTATTATTATTATTATTATCCATATTTACCGACCAATGTAAAGGAAATCCCAGAATCCTACAGGTGTATGTGTGATGGTAAAAGCAGCATGTGGATCCAGCTGTGGCAGATATTTTATTGCTGGTCTCACAGGGGGGGACTCCAGTTGGCTCTTTTGCTCTGTGATAAGCGGAGCTGTAAAGTCTGAGCTTCTTGTTGTCCCTGAAGGCATCAGCTCCCGGGATGTTCACTGCCCTCCCTGTCCCCTCCACCACCACCACCTCCTCCTCCGCCGCCGCCGCTGCCGCCTGCTGCTGCTGCCTGCTGCCCGGGCTGGCTGCTGGCTGCTGGGCTCGGGATGACGCCACCTCTCGCTCCGCCCCGGCGCAAACTCGCTCCCTGCGTTCATTTCATTCCTCTTCTCATTCCGAGCATTCTTCGCATCTCTGTCAGTGCGCGAAGCGATTCACCTACACCTTCCTGGCTGGCCCAGAAAACACCAGAATAACTTGACATAGTATTCAAAATACCCAGTAACATCACATTACAAAAAGAAAGGGGCACTTTTTATATGAGATATCAATAACGAGGTAAGTTCATGGTAGTTACAGGTATTCAAACTGGCGGTAGACTTCTGTTCCTGGGGTTAGTTGGCGTCTTTTTTTTAAAGGGGGCTCAGTGTATTAAATGTTATTTTAGCGTTTGTCCCATTTCGTGAAGTAACGTTTGGTCGTTTGTTTCCTCGGCGGAGATAGATGGCCGCTGTTGCAACAGGGTGCTCACTTTGAACACTCTCTGTTGGAGCCTTATGGCTTTGACACGGCGGCGAAAATCTTTGACATTTTTCACATTTTTTGAAAAGAAGCCTGTTCATACGCCCCTAGGAAAAGCCTCAGACGCCGTTTGCCCCCCGTGTCAGATCCCCAGAAAGTCTTAGCGGGATTCGGCATGAACTAAAAAAATATAAAAGCAGGAATAACATTTTTTTTTCTTTGGACAAGATGACGGTTGAAATCGTTGCTGTTTTCCTCTCCGTAGTTGGCCCAGCCGGGAGTTGTTGGAGGTTTCACCGGAGCATTTTCGGACCACCTCGGAGAAAACACAAGTGGGGAGACTTGTTGCTTCAACGCGCTTGACGGTGCTTTTTTAAAAATAAAAAAAACAGAAAATCGCCATCGAAGTTCTGTGTAAGTACGTTGTTTTTGTTGTTTTGTTTGTGACTTGTGTGAGCGGACCGCGGTGCTGCTTCTTCCATGTTGTTACTGTAAGTGAACCGGAGGGAAAGGTTAGCCCAAACTCCTTTTATTGTTTCATGTTAATGTCCACATTAAAGCTCCTCTGTGTCGCTTCTACGACTAATTTACACCCAAAAAACACCACTTGGACCAAAAGTAGCAGGTTAAATTGCTTTTTTGTTGCCTCTTGACTTATTTTAGGGGGTTGAAATAGCATTAAAAACAGCCCAAGTCTCGTTTATGAGGAAAATTAGCTTAAACTGATGTTTGCGACTCGCTCATTTTTAAACCAGATTACGTTACTGTAAGTGTATTTCAAGGGCAGCATGTAGGTTTGTTTAAATTTCGAGTTGCTTTGTGGAGTTTATGGAGATTTTATTCGGGCTTTCCTTCATTGTTGTCCCTTTTCCTTCCTCTACTTTGGGAAATGCCTGCTCAGCTAAAAGTGAAATATCCCAACTGCAGGCCAGCTGTGTGTCACAAAGTTTCACTCCTTACAATGATTTCATCCACATAACTTTTCTGTGGACTCTTGTGGGAAAAACATGGCTATCATGCAAAGGGAGGGATGAGAATAAGGCCAAAGCTTTCATTAGCTGCAGTAAAGTTAGCTTAAAAGTGGGTGTAAACCGTGTAGGGCTGAAAGATCTCCCCTTTTGTGCCACACTTTGGTTTGTGTCCACTTTGTGACACTTCACTGAATGTTTGCTGCTTTAAATAGTCGCATTTGCTTTGCACAAACAAGACATCAGGTTGTAGTTTACACAGCTCTGATCTGCTCGTAGGATTGAATCAAAGTGACTTTACACTTTGTAAATTTTGATGTGAGTTACAAACTAAATCTTTCTTTCTCTTGTGAGCTCTCTAGTTGTGCTTTTTAGTACCTCTGTCAGCCATCTAGTCAGACTGATCTTGACTTCTTTCAGTGGTTCATGACTATCAAACGACAACAAAAAATAATTCTACATAAGTGTCACTTTTGTACTTTCATAAGCTTAGCAGAAGCAGTGGCACAAATGAGCAGATGGGTGGGAAAAAAAGCTTTAAAAATCTGTCCTTGACCAAAATTCACTTTCCATCACTACTGCGACTACAAGTTTTTGGATGCAGCACCTGCAGCTTCCCACCTCTTTTTGTGTCTAATGTGAAATCAGCTGGTTATAGCAAGGGCACATGTTCTCCGTTTTCGTAATGTGAAACATGCATTTTCTCACGCCTTAACATTTAGTGTAACTTTGTAGAGACCAAAGAGACAAAAAGACGTTGTATTTTTTAATCAAATTAATATGAATGCATTGCTATCATTTCCTGGAAACAGTCTGAATGCAGTCAGGCGTAACCCCAGACATGTCACAGAGTAAATCTGCTTGCTTGGAAGGAAAAAAAAATCAGGAGTAGAAATAGATGCTTTGTTTTCAGCTTATGCAACCAGTGGACCTGTTGGACGGGAGCCTGCATAACATTTGTGCAAGAATAGGATGTTGTCTTTGTTTGACCGAATGAGACTTTACCTCTGAAACTAGGAGTTTTCAAATTCTGTCCGATTTGAAGCATAAGATAAAACATATTTACCCGAAGAGACAATAACATATGCAGATCCACGGCTGTGGTGACAGTGAGCATGTATTGTTTTTAGTGCATTAAGATTAGTCAAGTTTTACAAATCATTTAGAATTTGTCATGAGCAAAAAAACAAACTGAAACAAAACACAACTACATAAATAAAAGTTTAAAATGTACGTCTACGAAATACTGTGTTCGTCATACTGCATTATGACATACAGTTGTGAAATTTTAGCACAGACTGATAAATACCTGAAAGAAAGGTTTGTGCTGTCGTGGATATGTTGCATTATTGTTCCGTTTTTGTTCCTTTATGCCGCCTTGTTGAGGTCAGAGGGTAGGACTACAGAGAGTGTAGTCTATCTGTTGTGAAGTGTGGACAGAATAATGTGCTTTTGTGAAGCACAGAGTGGATTGTGTTACTTCTTGGAGCAAAGTGAGACTCTCCCTTTCTTCTCTCGACCTTCAGAGAACTGCATTTTGGCCAAGAATTTGTCAAATGTCTCTACGCATTCTGTGCTTCATGAGGAAACACGACAAATATCAGTTCTTTCTTTTGTTGTCACATAGCAAAGATGTCATTTCGCCTGTTTGTGACGGGGTCCTGTGAGCCTGGCATCACGCATATACACATCTAAGTCTCCTATGTGAAGCCTTTACATGTAGTATTGACAGAATACAGCATAGTTCCTTAAGATATTTGGAAATATACTCGAGATATAACTGCCGTTAGTTACCTGGATGGTGCTAAAGATAAAGACTCTTTTTAATCAAAAACCAACTCTACCTTTAACCACTAATATTATAACTAGCTTAAATTTTAGAATACCCTCCATTGCTGACTGCTTTGATTAGTAGCACATGAAGAGATGCAGTCTGTCCTAATTGGCCACTGATGGAAGTGCCTGTTCATTCTACGCCATAATGCAGTCATGGATTGAACTTCATCTCATTTACAAATAGCTTTTTAATTCTGTGACTATCAGTTTGAAGCCAGTTATTTTATTGGTCCTGCTGGACTTCTAATTTCATTGAGAAGGTTTAGATTGCCTTCATGCACTAGTCTTAAAATTTAAATAGTCACAGAAATTTGAGATAAAACCTAACGGGCTAATTAGAGGGTTTGACATAATGTCAGGCTGGCAATGTCTCTGTGTGCTAGAGTGTAACTATGTAACTTTTAGCAGTCGTTTGTGTTTTTTTTTATGTGGCCACAGACGAAGAGTCATGATAAGCAGAGTCAAAAGGAAAAAATGCATATTTCTCTGTCTTGGTTTTATGTTTAATTTGATTAGTTGTTATCTTTTTGTCATGTTTTCATGGCTTGGATTTTATGAACTACCGTCAGCAGTTAAAAGCTTTTCCAGTTCTCAGCTTTTTCATTGTTTTTGGACAGTATTCCATACCTTACCTGTATAAACAGGAAATTAATCTGCACCCAGAGGTGCAACAAGGCATGTTTTGTATTTGTTGCTAATTCCTCATGGGATTGGGAACACATTAGGTGTTCTACATTTTTAATTGAAATGACAATACACAGTATTATATTTTGTTATGAAAATTCTGGGCTAGAAAAAAAGAGATCTGCGATCTGTAATTGAATCTCGACACAGAGTCATTAATTGTGTAATTAGATGTGATGTGTGGCAGGGGTTGAATCACATCAAAACATCAGTGTTCTCCGTGGTCAAAGCATGCTTTAAAAAGAGGACACTCCTGCAGGCTTCCAGACTGTGTGTGCCCTGAGGTAAACCCTGGTCTAGAAAGGGAATTTTAGAGTATGCGCTGCTGCTCAGCAGTTTGAGCAGGGCCCACTGAGGCCAGCGGAGAGTGCCACCAAAAAGGAAAAGCTGGCTCAAAGCCACTGACGTCATCTAAGCAAATCTGCTTCAGTACTGCAGCCATAAAATGACTGCCAGCTACCGAATGCACTTTGGCCCTGTCAACCACCTTAGTTAGTGCAACACAGTTTTTTCCCTCCTTGTGCATACTTATGGAAGGCTGTGTTTAAGTCCACTTCCATTTTGCTCGAGTAGCAACAGACGTTGCCTTTCCATTCAAAAGGAACGAGTCATGTTTGAGCCTCCCTAGTTTTAAATAAAGCAGCAAATGATTGAGGTTGTCTAACCCTTTGAAGTCGTACCACTTTAATATTACAGCCTTATAATGTTAACCATATGGCAATCTCAATCTTTTGTTCTGGAAAAAAGGCATTTAGACAGCATAATGTCTTAACCACTCATGATTGATGTGTAGTGCCTTAGAAGTATTTAGACCCTGGGACATGTACTTTTCCTCCTATTCTAATTTGAAAAAAGACAAATAAATGAGCTGCCTCATGGACACAGGCAAAAAGCAATATATATTCCATGAATCATTTGATGAGTCATTTTCTGAAACCACTATAAACATTTTAGGCACTTAACCACAATGAATCAGGAAATCAACAACTTCCTTTCTTAGTGCTGACCATAGTAGTGGTAGTGGTGTTCAGCTTCTCACTAGTGAAAGGAAACCCTTGGAGCAAAGGCACACAGTCACTTCATTTACTGAAACCGTGTATAATTTGTGGCTTGTATTCAAATGTGGGTTATTTAGTCTCTCTGGCACCGTATTCCCGTGTCACTGCTTGTAATAAATTCCCACAAGACCTTTCATCAATGGTCGCTGTATTGTTATCGTGGCTGACACAGATCAGGCAGGCTCTCTCTGCCCTGAAGGTGCCCTGGATTCAGTGAAGGCACTGATAGACTGGAGGGTAAGCTCCCAACATTAATATGCAGGCTGTGCCCGGTAAATTAGTTTGGAATCCGAGCCAGGACACTGCAATGGAGAGCTGTGTTGTCCAAACTTTTTTTTTTCTTTCTCTGTTTAGCCTTTTGAATAGGTCCAAATAGTGGACATTTTCAGCAAGGAGCTGTAGGTTTCTAATTACATCATCAACACGGGTTAGCGGTTTTGTTAACAAACAATACATCTTTCATTATTCCATTAGAGCATATGTAGCCTTAAAAGGATAAAGATGGCAATAGTCTAAATTTTGAGCACACAGAAAGCATGAAAAGAACAAAACCGATATGTATTAGTGCATCTCTTCTGCTTTCTCTTGTGGCTCTCAGCCCGAGGCTCATTGATTCCTGCTGAAGACGTGACTCTCAAAACCGGTCGCAGTTGTAATAATTGCACGCGGAAATAAAGGAACATGTCACCTAATGCAACAGTGTGGCTCACTAACAACAAAGGAGCTACATCAGGTGTTTTGTTTTTTTTTTGTCACATGAAGGTGACTGACTTTAAAAGTAGCCAGTTGTTGGCTCCTGATGTACAAAGTATGAAAGACTCCACAGAGCATTTTAGTATAGTGTCTTCATTTGATGACTGCTTAAATTCCCCAAAACAGTTCCAATTATAGAAGACTATACAAGATAGCTTTACTGTTTTTGTTTGTTTTCATTCAATGAATAACAAGAGGTGATGAAATAATGTTTAAAAAAAGTCACCAGATTGAAAGAAGTATAACTAAGGAATGTGGTTAAATACTTTCGCAAAACATTTGTATTTAATCCACAGTTTGCTGCCCGATTATTGTGATTACACTAAATACCACAGTGTAGTAAAGTGTATTCTGTGTAGTGAATACAGCAGCTTTACTACAAGTAAGCTTAAATAGACAGTTAACCTTTATATTGCTAATCATCTAAATAGTCCCTTTAGGATGAATTATGATGCTTATTATGTGTCATGACTTCATATCTGCTGTCTACACAAGATTAGCTTTCTCAACAATATTGTAGCTTTTAAAGTGAAACATATCCGTTTTATGTCCAGTCTGTCCCGTACGTACAAATAAACAGATAAAGGAATTCTTTGCACATGGAAATATGCAAGTATACGTTCAAACAAAACCTAAATGCCTTTACTTGTTTAGTATCATGTCTGTATTACTAATGGTAATACCTTTGAAATGTTTGTGTGTAAAGATGCATTTAATGACTCCTCATTCAGCCCATTATGAAATCATGTCATACATACTTGGAAAGTCGTATAAAATAACAAAGAAGTCACATTTGATTTTGTTCATTTCACCTGGCTGATCAACAAATGGAAAGACTCTTCGGACACTCTTTTTGACAGACGAGTCCGATGTGATATGTAGCAGTTTCCAAGAAAGAAGAGAAAAGAGATCAAATGAAAGCAGCAGAGTAACAAGAACGGAAGAAGTAAATCGGGGGGTAAATGACAGCTGAAGAACCAGAAAAAAAAGAGATGAAAGTCAGTGTGAATTGGCAGCGCCAAATGCAAATGGTGGCCTTCATGCTCATCACTGTGATTTGTTTTTTCGTGCCCGTCCGCACGCGTCCTGAATGAGCCAGCAGCCAGCCCTCGGCCTGCTCTGCTCTCATAACTGTCAGGAGATCCTTTATCTGACGGACCTTTATTTACAGCTTTAATTTCCTGAGCTTTATGTGTTCCGCTCACACTCCACACCACTGTGACATGGGCGTATGCTGTCTGGAATGCACTGCAAATTTTTGATAGGCAAATGTCCTCCGAGCTTTCATTACATTTCATGTTTGAATGGTAAATTGTATTTTTTTATATATATATATATATATATATATATATATTTTGGTATTACTGGCAGAACAGGGATGTATCCTCAGATAGAGAGATATTGTCTCCTGGATTTATAGTCAATTTTCCCTCTATTATAGAAGTGGAAGACCTTTAGCTATGCCTCTTTTCTGAGCTCCTGACACGTCTGATGTTGTCCAGATCATGTTGTTGTTGTTACCTGTTTCTCAGTCTCAGGCAGGTAGAGAGAGCTGCTTTGACAGAACCTGTAAATCAATCTCGAACAAAGATTGATCCCACAGTGGCCTGATGGTTGCTGGGTAGTGGGATGTGGGCCTCAGATTTGAGAGAGATGATATCAGACAGATTCACGGCACTTAAGCCTGCCAGTTCAAAGAGGCATGAAATAAACACTAGGCCATTGCCAATAACAGAAGCAGCATAAGTAAGCTTTCTAGCCTCACCGGGACCTTTGGAAATTGGTATTGCAAGCCTATATTTATTCATTTATTTGTACTTCAAACCCGTAGATGTATTCATGAAACCTACAGGAAAGACCAAACAGAATCAATAGTTCAGCCTGGAATGTCTGCATAGTTTAATTACATACTGTGTTCTGCTTTCAAATGTTTTCAATGTGACTACGTAAATTAAAATTTTCCCATCCAATCATTCCATTTTCTTTTCTTAAATTGCAGAAATTGCAGTAGGTTGAGTGTTTGCTCTGAAAATGTTTTTTTTTTAAAAGGCTTGGACTCTTGTTAATTGCTGCACCTGTTTAATTAATTGTAATTCAGTTTAGACAGTGGCTGCGTGCCTCAACTTTACTTTGAGTGGTAAAACTAAATAAATTTCCATTGATTTTTTTTGGGGTAAGTTTTATTTTTGCGTGTTCTGCATCTCAAGGTCCTCAAAGACCTGCTTTCAAAAACTCCATTCCACAAACACGCTTTTCTCGTCGTAATTAATTTAAAAAAAAAATGTTTTAAATGACAGAAAGTGGAATTGGAGTAACGCCTGTCATTCCAAGTGTTCATAGTTGGTTACATGTTACCCAAAATGGAATAATTTTGACATTGCTGTTATAATTATGCAAAGGCCAGGCTATGTCTTTACAACACGTTAAAAATGTTGAGTTTTGAAATCACATGGTAATTATAGTTTTACACACTGTGGCCTTAGCTACTGTGGGCCATTATGGGGTGCACAAAAGTCATTCACAGAATCATTATTGCACCCTCTGAGATAACAGCACAAAAGAACTCCACATGGAAAATTACATTTGAGACCTCTCATCTGCTATTTCATTACCTTGCTCTGTCTGATGGGTGAAATGGGTTCTCTTAATTTAAGGAGCTGGATTCCAGCTTGGTGAGTGGTTTATGTAATCTCGCAGTAAGTGTAATTTCCCATAATTCCATGTCACACCTACTACTCTGCTTAGCTACCACATTCACTTATTGCATTGCGGGCCATCTTTACCCCGCATCTCACAAATAAGACCATTTCTATGGTGTACACCCTGCAAAGACAGAAGTATGCAATTATCTGTGAGCCACAAGTGTTTCTATGGGTGACATTCATACCTTCTTTTGACAGATGTAATTAGTCTGCAGATTCTAAGGCACTAAGAGACCGTCTTCTTTGACAGCTGCTATTTCATTCACATGTTTCACACAGCAAAAGCATCTAATTGATGTGGCTCCTTTGCATCCAGTTGATGCAGCGAAACTCATCTTTTGGAGCGATGACTTATATTCAGTATTATTTCAGTGTGCAGAGGACAAGTCTCTCTCTCTCTCTCTCTCTCTCTCTCTCTCTCTCTCTCTCTCTTTATATATATATTTACATATACATATATTTATAGATGGGTTTCTTTTGACCCATGCTGCTTCTGAATAACTGCTACTGCTACCATGAATGCAAACTTACACTGAATTATCTGATACCGAATTATATGGGTCATATTTTGAACACTTTATATCAACAGGAGCTGAATGAACAAAATGAATGAATGAACAGGTGAGAAATAAGTCTTGGACAGATCTATATTCCAGTATAATGGAGTTCTAATAGTGTAGTGAAAGCCTAATGTGCAGTGTATAGCTTTAATTTAGGTCATATTGTTTAGATAATTCACAGCAGGTGTACAGATTCAACATATCAATATATTTGCTTAGAATTGATCAATCATTACCTGTTGTCAAAATGAAAACAATCCATAAGTTTTCAAAACTATATGGTGCATTTAATGACAATGAAAACATTTCATTGTGGCCCAGTGGTACATTGATGCTAAAGACTTATGTGTTGTTAAACCAAACATTCACTCATTTGTTCATTCATTCATTTGAACATAATTTAATATTAATACATGTAGCTTTACATTACCCTTTGAAGGGCCCCATAAAGTTTCCACTATCATCCTGCAGATATTTTAGAATTATATAATGTTTGTTGATTGTTAACAAGCATTGCTTAAATCCTTTAATAAATTATTCATGGATGCTAAATTGTTGCATTAGCCTGCACCCATGCTTTATTCATGTTCATATAAATTATTAGTTCGCCTCCTCTCCAAACATCTGTCATCTACAGCCACCAAGCTAAAGTGGAAATAAGTTTTTTTTTCTCTTTCTAAATAATGACATTGTTAACACTTTATGGTATTCTGGTGGAGTAAAAGAAAAGACCGAGGTGAAGATAGAGTACAACCCTAGTGAGGGCCTTCTTATAATAGAGATCTCAAAGGGACTTGCTTTTAAAATAGAGGTGAAATATTGAAATAAAAACAATGACAAATTCCAAGATAAGAAATATTATTCAGATCACAAACGATTGGCATCTCAAGGATTTGTGCTGTTTTTTATTGAAAAAAAGTAAAGGGCTTGTTTGTGAAAGCAGTTTTTCTAAAATTACTAGCAATCAGTCTATGTGGAAGTGTACATTGAGCCTATGTCAGTAGTTCAGGATGACTTCAAGGAAGGTTAGTTAGTTTTTATCCAGAATATATCAGCGATTATTTCTGAACCTTTGTGGCCTGTAGGTGTAACTTTTATAGGTTCTTTTTGCCATTTGTTTAATCTTCAAAGAATATAGGATGGAAGTTGAAAGTCACTGTTGCCAGGTTCGTTGTGTTATTAGTGGAGTCATTTCTATTAGAACAGAAGTATTAATGTATGTTTGCATAGTGAGAGCAGCTTTGGATTTTCACCAGTTGCATTACTTTAGTTCTTATTTGGGTTATTTGAAACTGATCTGCAAGTAGGAGTGAGCCTGTTAATCGATACAGCAATGTATCCAGCTGTTCTTTTATTTTTATGTTACTGAAAGCTGTCTCTTAGTGGCATTGTGTTATTAACTAGAAGGGTGATGGGGTTCTGCATTTTACTGACATTTTTGTTCCCAAGTACTGTTTGGATTGTTTGGCTTAGTATGACTTTTGCTCTTTCCTCCACATAATTCAACTTTAATATGTTCATGCTTTTTGCCAGTTCAGGGTGCTCATATACACTTCAGAAGTAGGACGCAGGGAGTTTTTTTTTTTCTTTAGTTCACTGATATCATGACGAGTGCCACAGGAAGAGTACTGAAGTGGTATAGCTGATTTCCAACCTATTTTGTTGTTTTACTTGAAAAAGTAATAACATTTCTCAATTAAAGGAACAAGCTATCGATTGTTGATGCAGTACCTTGGAAGCAAAGTTGTAAAGCTAAATAAAAGCAGAGGTAAAGGTAGAAATGAGCTGTTGAATCTCTACTTTTTGCAGTACTTGAGGAGTACATTTTTTAGATATTTTTTTACTTTCCATCTCTGTTGACGGATCTGTTTACACATTTTGTAAACAACAGTTTCCATAAGCAATAGTTACATTATTGTTGATGTAGTACTTCAAAAGTGTTTTTGTGTTGCAATGTTTGGAGAAAAGAAAATGCAGAGGACTGTGTCAGAATTAACCTGACGCAACAGATAAAGTCACAAAGTCACACGTTTGCTTAAAGTATGAGTGCTTATGGAAAAACAGATATTTAATAGACTCTTAGAAGGATTCACAAACCGTATCTGGCAAGTTACTGATGAAACAGCATTATTATGAAGCTACTGACTTATTGTGAAGCTGCAATGTTTGTTTTTACTTGCCTTGTGTTTTATTTGAAAAAGTTTTTGCTTGAAAAAAGTTGTAAAGAATGATTTGTTAGTCCAGACATTGTAAGGGTTTAGTAAACTTAAGTATCACAAAATCAGCGCTTGGACGTAAAGAGGACACAGGCAAGTATTCTCTTCAGAATTATGTTTTTGAGATAACCATTGAATCTGGATGTGATTATGAGCATAGTTCATCATTTGGTTGGGATGAGAGGAGCACATCTAGAGAGAGTCCCAGCCTTTTAGTGGTTGAAATGGGAATGTTTCCCCTCCCTCATCAGTTTGTGAGTTAGTTCTGCAGTGTCAGCAGTCGGCACACAAAAACGGAATTCAGTAAAAGCTCTCTCTGCTCACTGGGAGTTTTTTTTTCCCCAACAGCTTGCTCCCATCCCCCCTTTCCCCCTCATGAACTGACATGCTGGAAGAAACATATGCTACTATTCCCACTTCCTGACAGCTTGTGCTGCTTGAATAGGATCTTGCTCAGGGAGGAAGCAGTTGTCTGGAAAGAGTGGAGAGATTAAGTACAGAAAGAAACCTCAGTGGCTTGTTAATAAATTAAGTATAGCATGAAAGTCTTTTTAAGGGTAAAGGCAGTAAGAGTTTGACAAAGATGGACAAATGCGGTCTGTTTTTGTGTTTGATCTTGAGCTACTTTAGTAAAAAGCCGCTCTAAAGTACAGCAGATTTATTATTGAAAGGTAGTCTGACTTTAATTGTATGTGATCAAAATGGAGGACAGTGCACCTTCATTTTAAACCAAATGTGTTCCAATATCCCCTCATACATTGTACTCCGTTATTGTGGATACTGGATTCATCCGGTCACCATGATTTGATGCACATAAAAATGCTCGATTTAGCTCACAGGCCAATGTACAATCATCTGCTTGTATGTTTAGGTAGAAATATAGACATGAGGCCGAAAATAACCTTTTAGTTTGTATAGTGTGACTGAAGTGGAGACACTTGTGACATGGACCACTGCATTGATCTGAAAAATGCAAGTCTGCTTCATGCAATGTGTCAGTTTAATTCCTCTTCACCTGTTGGTCAAATGAGAACTATTCCAACTCATTGATCCCACAAGGACTTGTGACCTTCAGTATTCGTCTCTATGACTTGGTCAGAGGACTTGCTCTTCTGAGGATTCAATTCTTCCATGCTTTTTTGTGTCATGTCCACGCTGTGCTTTAGCAGAAGTTTTTTTTTATGCTGAATTTTGTTTACGCAGTTATCTTGTTTTGACATGCCTGTTTGTGTAAGCCGTGTTTGACTTGATTGCTGCAAGACTTTCTAAGTGTTAACGCTTCTGGAACGGGCAGATTCTAGGAGATGATTCTATTTTTTTACAGTATAATAATACTTGTTCCCTTGCAAAGCCTTAATTTATAGTTACCACAACTGTGCTGGCATGGATGTGTACAAACAGAACTGCATGCTCGATTGCTGGTTTTGTCTGTTTTTGGACGTTATCCACTTCTTAAGCCACACAATCTACCATACAAATCTTACAAGCATAAAGTCAACATCTACATGACGTACGATCTCTATTTTCGCTTCCACCCTCAACATAGAACCTGTGAAGTCAAGTCTGATTTTTTTTCTTATTCAGCCATGTTATTAAATTCTTTCAAAGTCTCTTTCTGGTTCAAACTAGGCTGCTGATGCCAGTATGTGCAGCATGTTTTCCATTCATAAAGACCGCACAGTCTATACTGACTATTACACTGTTGCAGATGCACAATCTGCTGGAGAAATGATTAGTCACATCTGTGCATTCATGATCTTGCAGTGTGTAATAGTAATTTCCATATTACGTGTGACAGTATGTGTTACGGGTTTTATGTTATGCCATGCTCTCTCCGCTTAGTGATATAGTCCTCAGTTTATTAGCTGCAGATTCACCCAGAATTTGTTGGTCTTGTCAGTGGCTGCTGGTGAGATGAGACTTTCTCTTTTTCTGTGTGAGCAGCTTGGCTCTGGCCTCTCTGCGATGCTCGAGTGTCTGGTTTCTTTATGCCGTCACAGTGTGCGATGACTGTGGCTGACTGGTGACGTGGGTGCTACAGATTAGTAGCCACAATGCCTTTTTTAAAACTTCTTTCATTTATACCGCATAGACTTGTTGAATATGAACAATTTTTGAAGAAATGTCTCTCCTTACAATGAAAATTATACACACAACTAAAAGCTGCCAACTGCGAGCTCAGTCTTTCTGTTGGACACTGTAGGTTTTCAGATCTTTGCTAAAGGATACCTCAACAGCAGTGGTAATAAGGACTGTCAGTGCTTTTTTGCTCCAGGATTTAAACTTTACACACTGACTTCTCATGCAATACTTGTTATATCTTATTGCTATATATCAAAATACAAAAATTTACTTCACTATTTAACTCTTAAGAGTATGCTCTAAACATATTATACATAAAGGTCCAGTGAACTACCTGGTGATAGGTTTTTATGGACTCACCTTATCTTTAAGGCATGACATACATGTCCCTTAATAGTCTGAAGCATTTATCTGACACCTAAATAAGATTTTAATGTAACCATCTGCTCTGTGTCATGTCATTTTATACGAAGGACGCGCATGGGAGAAGATGTTCAGTTGTTTAAAGCCATGACATCCATTGTAAATCAAGTCAACAACATTCTTGGCTATGTCCAAGCTTGTTTGGCTGCTTCTACTCCATATTGTGCTCTCAACTAACAGTGTGTACTGTGTTGTATTCTTGGAAGCAGATCTCTGCTCTCTTTGTTGTGGTAGTGACGACTGGGTTTTGTTTGTTTATTTGGGAATTCCAGGTCTCTCCCTAGTCTGCTCCAGGCTTTAGCTTGGAGAGCCCAACCGCCACGATTGATCCCAGCAGCTGGAGCGGCAGCGAGAGCCCTGCCGAGGACATGGAGAGGATGAGCGACTCGGCAGACAAGCCCGTAGACAATGATGCCGAGGGGGTGTGGAGCCCTGACATTGAACAGAGCTTCCAGGAGGCCCTGGCCATCTATCCTCCCTGTGGGCGCAGAAAGATCATACTCTCTGATGAGGGAAAGATGTATGGTGAGTACAGTTTTATGTGCAAGTGTGTGTACCGTACCTGTGTGTATGCATGCTTTCTCATGGCTCACAGCGTATCTCATTTCAACAATTCGCACTGAGAAACGAAGAGGAGAAAAAAATGGCAAGTTGTGTCCTTAAAGGCAGTTGAATCTGGGTAATTTTGGGGCTCCAGGACATAACTGCACTTGCCTAAGAAACAGAACAGCACGTAACTCTCGCTAAGACCACAACCTGTTGAGTGTTTGTATGGATTCATTTAATGTTTAACGGCACACGTAAATCGATAAGGGTATTTTCCAAAATGTGGAACTGTTCCTTTAAAAACGAGAACGTGCATCAATGCATGTCTGTGCAGAGTAATGTAATATTATGGGACTGTTATGTTGACCATACAGCCACCACTCTGGTGCACAGAAGTGCAAGTTTATAAGTAAAGCAGCATGAACTATTAGTCAGTAGCAGATGGTACTGTGGCTGCCACCAGCTGTGCCCCTCTCCTCCCTCCACTTCCCCCCATTCCTGGCTGGGTGATGTCATGGAAAGAGGGAATATTTTCTCTCTGTGGTGTTGGACCGTCTCACAGCCTGTCAGTGTCAAGTGAAAGCAGAAAGCCCCTCAGAGCATTCGCTTGCAGCTGTCATGTGACCCCTCCGGCCAAACAAAATGTAAATTCTAGGAGTTGCAGTGAAACCCCTCAGTTGCCACTACAAAGATGTGGGCTCAGACAACAGGACGCTCCCCAATGTCTCTTCCTCCAATTTCCCCATGGCCATACAGAGCAAGGCTGCCAGAGAAGCTGCCCCTCTGCTGAGGATTAAAGCATGAAAATTTGTTTTTTCTAGAGTTATAAATGAGCAATGCTAAGTGCAGGGCTCCCACTCAGTGGGTATTCTCAATATGTTACAAAGGTTCAGCTTTCTGGTAAATTTTAAGATTAAAAATTAAGTCAGTTTTTAAAGTATATTGTTTTTGATAAGTATAGACTAAATGCAGTGTAACTCATACTGTACTTGTTAATTTAAAATCAAATTAGATAGAAAAACAGATGCTCAGAAAAATTATTGTAACTGGGAGGGATTGAACACAAACTGCGGCGAAAGGCAACCCGCTGAAATCTACCTCATGAAAATGGCTTTTTGATAGATAGCAAAAGAAATAATTCACAAGCTAAGACATGTTCTTCAAGTTCTTATTCTCTTAACTCTATAAATACTGTTACTTAAGATGGATTAAAGAGTAACAAACCAGAAGAAAAGTTTTGTTTTTGTGGTGTTGAGTCTGCCTTAAAAATCTGCTGAAGAGACAACTGTCGAGTTGAATAGAGGTTCATCTGGCCAGATGTGCTTCGTATCTGGTTACGAATGTCTCACTAGTAGCAGGGTTTTTGGGCTGTGTCCTTGTCTTACTGAATGAGAATGTCAGACACAGTAGTGAAATGATTTTCATACAAACTGAAATTGCGACGAATGATAATACATAGTTGGATGTTGTAGGGTTGTGGCAGAAAACAAAGCTAGAGTAAATGCCTGTGTTCTGATGTTGAAAAGAAAAGTTTTTCCAGATTAAAGCCACAATTGCATTTGCAGTACTGTTTCTTAACATATCAGAGTTTGGTGGGACTGTAACAGACTGCTATCAGACTTATGTATGGGTGCTGCTTCTAGGGACAGTGCTTGTTGTTCAGCCCTGCAACTGTTCCTGCATTTCAGTGCCAATCCCATCATGCCATGAACTGTGACAATTCCCCAAACCCAGGAAGGTGCCATGGGTCTGTCTTAAAGACAAAAAGGAACCATGTGTTAATTTGAATAGATTGAGGCAGTTTCTGATTAGGCTAAATGGTTCAGTGTATATGAAACCGGAGATGAAACATTAAAATGAGCTTTGGAAAGTTATGTAGTTCCCATATTCATGAACAGTCACACATTGTAGGGCACTTAATCGTTGAGCAGTAACAATACTGATATGCTGTGGCATCAGGACAATGCTGATGTCTCCCTTCACTCAGAGTTTTGTTGCTGTAGATGTTTTCTAGCTGTACACTATGAATCATAGCTAGTAAGGCCATAGATGTAGGGAACATCCAGATTGTTCAGCTCTGTGTTAAAAATGACAATGAAGTCAGTGATTTGAATCGCATGAACTTGAAATTACACTGTATTCCTTGTTTCCTGTATTCTTCTGACATAGTTGTGAGCAAATGTCACACAATACTTTCTCATGTTGTTTGTGGCTTTTGTCTGTTTCCAAGTGATAATATTCCACAATACAGCCAGGATGTTCAATTTGTTCTTTTTTTTCTTTACCCTTTTGGCATATTCTGGTTCCAGACCTGTGAATGTGTCGGGTATTGCAGGTTTTTCAAAAATTTTGAGTGTTCGGGTCACATAGTTCAGGGCACACTAACAAGATATGCATTGAGTGGAAATAAAATGTTAAAATGCTTCGTTCTCCTCTAAAAGCATCAGCTGCTTATTACATGAAGCTGATAGATTAACAGTATTATTTTTGCAGTCATGTTGATGCTTCATGTGCATTATTTTTGCAACAAATAAAACAGTACCAGCATATGTGTACATTAATTACATCATGAGAAGTGAAAAATAGTCTAACTATAATATAATAGTTTAGCTATGAAAGTATTTAAATTAAAATGTAGAACAATTATTATCATGAACAGCCACTAAAAGTTGAGTAACTTAAGAAAACTGCAGCAGTTCCAAAGTTCAAAGATGGCAGGCATCAGGAGTGATATCCACAGACTAGCCAGCATAACAGGTTAATAAGCACTACTCCGTCTGCTGCCTCACTGATATATTAATGAATCTGGTGAGCCTTGAAGCTCCCAGTTGGCTCTATAGAGTATGCTCTATAGGTTACAATGTATATGAAGTGTCAGACAATGCGTCTGAGGCCCCATCCACACGAAGACAAAACGCTTACCGGTAACAGTTTCAAAAACGATCGCCATAAAGACGAAGGCGTCTCAGAAAATGTGTGCGTCTACATGAATGCACTCGATATGCATGGAATGTAGAATTATATACGGATGTAATCTTGATTCCTGTACAGAAATGCCCATGTGGTTTGTCCTGCTCTATTCAAATAGTTTTATTATTCTTATAACAGAGAAGACTTGAAAGTTTTTTTTTTTCCCATTTTCACCGTACTCGTTTTCAGATTGTAAAAAATCTGTAGGAAATATTTAATTGCAAAAGGAATTCTGTTGTGAAAGATATTCATGCTTCTAAAAAATTTAGCATTTGAACACTGGGTGTCTTAGATTAAGAAATTTGAGCCATGATGTATAAAGATTTGGTTTTCACTGTATAATTGTATATGCTTGCACATGCTCTTCCACTTGTTTTATCTTTTACACATATGCTGAAACATATAGTGAACATCCAAAATGTTTACTTTATTCAGTATGTATTTGCTTATGTAATTTGCCCATGACAGGATGTGTATCATACAATTTTTTCAGATTTTTTAAAATGTCAATGTCAGACCATAACCATTGATTAAAAATGTAGATATTACAGAGTCATACAATACATTTTACAAGAAAATCACTACTCTTTTCTTAAAACCATGTTCAGACCACACATTCATTTGTGGACGTCAGTCCTCTTTTAGATTCAACACAACAAAAAATAAGAGCACATTGTACAGACAACATTTTAAAAAACAGTATAAATGGACTAATTTCTGCAATGTTTGGAAGTTTTTAAGTATAATTCTGCAAATTGTTGTTCCGTCATCACATTCAGATGCTAATACTGCCAGAGCAGATAACCAGTAATAATGTGACCTGTTGATCTGGCTGCCAGATCAACAGGTCACACATCAAGCAGATCCCATGCTCTGGTTTCCACACTTCATTGTAATACTTCTTAGAAATGTTATCATAAAAGCATCATATTGGTCTTGTAGAAAACATCCACACCTGGCAGCTCTGCACAGACTGAGAACAATGAAAGTTTCTAAGATTTGAAATTTTCAGACTGATAAAAATATAAATGGGATCATTAACCAACATCTTTTCCTGCCCCTGCTGTTCATACCCAAAGCTATACCTATGGGAGAACTAATACAAATCTTACATTTATTGTTCACCTTGGGGTGCAGGATTTATTATGTATTGGTAGAGGAAAGAATAAAGCTGTCAAATGTATAAAGGGAGCTTTACTATTTAGAGACCTCCATTGGAAAAATTTATATGAAACCCAAACTTGTATAAATGCAGTGTTAATGCGATTTCTGTGTTGAATGTCTCAAATTCTCATTTATGTAATATTCCTTGTAAACGCTGCACCTCTTTTGGAATGCCTTTAGAGATAAGTGACCAATGAAATGGTCTGTGCTTCAACAAGGGATTGATTTGCTTTAAACATCCAGTGATTTGTGAGAAAGGTGCAACTAACCAAAGTGAGACTGATATAGCACTGCTACCCATATCCATAGAATGTAGAGCAGACATAGACAAACACCACAGAAAACTTCTCATGGCATCTGAGATGAAAGCTGGCTACAAGGAGGCAGGTATTTTGTAGTTGAGAGACCCTGGGGATGGCATACTGTTCCATACACAGAGCTCATCACAAGAGGAGCCGCCCTGAGTGCCCTTAAGCCCTTTGTTATCCTGGGGTAGAGTGCAGTTAATTAGCAGCAGTCTCTATAGCAACTGTGTTGCGGTACAAAACAATTTCTAATTTCTGCTTCTTAGCTTATTGTGGTGTTTACCTGAAGTGTTGCGAATGTGCTGAGACCGGCGTTGGCTGGCGGTGTGCCCATTCTCTAAGGCTAATTGCGGCTGCATTGGAAGATACTACATCTGCATAGACTGTATCACCGGCACTTGCCATGGCCCCTGAGTTTACTTTGGAGAATATTTTAAAAAGTAAAGGGAAATAGAGGGCATTGGCCCCTCGCCAAAGGCCTGAGACTCTACACTTGCATAATTCACCTGCTGTGCTAGACTGCATTCATTTATCCCAGAAATAGAGTTGATAAATGAAACAACACGCTTCACTCAAATTGTATGTTTATTCATTGAGTTATGTATTTGCTCTACCCAGCAAGCTAAATGACATTGGTGAATTTTTCTCAGTTACTGTTGAAAAAAGGGAAGAACTGAATTTTATTCCATCTACTGACAAATAAATATGCTAATACATACTCTACTTGTAAGTAGTACTACATCCATACAGGTCTTTGTGTTTGCTATTGAGGAAGCAAGGCTATTATTTGTTTATATATTGCTTAATAATAATAATCAGCTTAAGAGACTTTTGATGGATTTGATGGAGAAAGTCAGCTACATGAAAATTGAAACTATATTTTATGCCTCTGTTGTTGCATTTAACTGCTTTTGACAACAGTAGTAGAGCAGTAAACACACCATTCATTGTACAAATTTATATATATAAAAAAACACATTCAACAAATGACCAAAATCCACATATGTTGTAATATTCTTATTGTAGATGGGCTGCTGCACGCTATGCCTCCATCTGCATGTGTCTTTTGATGTAAAGCTTTTCCTATTACCATTCTACTGTTTGCTCTGCCATCTCGTCAGTGATCCAGCCCAGACCCCTCCTGTGGGAACTAAGTGGCACTTGGTTTGCAGAGATGCCAAGGATGAGTTAGATATAATGAGCAGACCTGGCTTGCCCCCGATGGCCCAGCACTGTGCTCCTCTGGGGCTCGTCTCATCGGACCGAGTATGCTCAGAGACAGAGCGAGCGGACCTGATCCTCCCTGCTGGGCGGATAATGAGGAATTCTGGGATCAGCTCAGGCTCCCTGAGTCACCTGCATTCACTCAGAATGGAGTGTGAGGAACTTCATTGCAGGAGAGGCATCACACACCTCCAGAATAATCCCTCATTTGTTCCCTTGCCATTGTCAGTGTAAGACTACCGTGTTTTCACACACATGGTAGTGAAAAAAGTCCAATTATGTTATGTCTTTCTCAAAAGGAGTAACTGTTGAAAGTGTAAATAGTATTGATGCAGGTATGATGAGGGAAGGAAGAAGTCATTTTGAATTTAAAGAAGATTCAAGATTTTAATGATGGGTTGTGACAAACTGGTTATTTATTCATCATGGATCACTGTGGAGTTCTGTACTTTCAGCCCAGCACAGTGACAGGAAGCAAACATGCACCTATCTCTGATGCTTCAACAAGCACGAATCTCCCTGGTTTTGTGGCTTCTCTTTCGTAGAGAGAAAAGAAACACGTTAAACATAGCTCTACTCGACAGGTTTTTCTATTACGGATGGAAGTTTTTGTTTTCATTGATGTTAATTTAATATTGATGTAACTAGCTAATCTAGAAAGAGAAGAAAGGGTTAGTCAGAGAGACTATGAGTGGGAAAAGATGTTTTGAGTAATGTAAATCCACATGATTCTGCCTTTTTTATGTGCATGGACACAGCAGACTTCAAGAGATTAGCCAGTGAAGGCAGTTTCATATGATTGACCTGTATGGGTTGAAAGCCTGCCATTAGAGAGTGTTGTAACTGAGGCATGAAAAGTCTATCACTTTGACATCTTGTCTCTCCTACAGTGTGAAATACTCTTTAATTTGGACTGCTGCATTATACAGTTCTCAAAGGCACACAGAATAGTTGACTTGTGTAATTCACGTCTGTTTTGTGTGATCTTTCTATGTGTCTTTCAACAAGCCTTTTTGTGTTAGTCCATCTGCACATGTTGTTTTGCGCTGTGAATGAGATGCACACATGGGTCTAGTATGCCCAGTAGACACAGTGAGAGTCTTTAGACAACAGCTGAGAGGAAAATCCAGATAACAGATGATTGAGGTTTAGATTTATTTCACTTTTTTCACTTTGCTTTCCTACATATGTTTAGCTTACAATTCATTACTGTTTCTGTGGCTCTGAGATTGTGCAATTAATGAGACCCGGCCCAAAAATGGATCTACGTTTAGAACTCCCCTGTTGCTGAGCAGCAGAATTGATTCTGAAGTGCATATTATTTTGTTGCAGTCTGTTCAGGGGGCAGATTTCAGCTCTAACTCATGTCCATGTTGTGGTGACCAAGCGTAGCATGTTGTGACTTGTGTGAGATTCCAGTCTCCTGCCTACAGACTCATGTTGTCAGGGGTCCATGTCTAACAGGGCTGCTTTCCACACACAGTGGTAGTAGAGGAAATCAAGGTGTAAGCAGCACTGACGCTGACCAAACAGTGAGGAGATGTTACGGGGAAAGGGTTTGATGCAAAAAGAGTTGACAGAAATTCTGTTTTGTTTTGCATGTTGGATCAGCTGCATTAATATTGATCAAATGCACCTCAAATTAAATACAACAGTATTTGAAAAAAGCAGTAGAGGACAAGTTTATATGCTGAGAGTTGATAGAGTGCCTCACCCCAATTGAGGATAATGTTTTTGCAGTCATCCTAAGTTTGTTGCTGAATGCATTTTTATTACATTTAGTTGTGCAGAAATTCATTCTCAGTAGATTGTAGATTTTTAGTGCATGCATTTCCAGATCTGCATTGGCAAGAAGCTAAAAAAAAACTGATCCATGAGACTCAGTTTGAGATTTTGTGACTGTCTGTGTGGAAGTGTTTGCACTAAATGGTTAGCTAGCAGGCTGTGGCTCTGTGCCTGCCTGAATCAGGAGTACACGGGGTGTGTCCCTGCTCTGAGGTCTGTGTGAGGCCCTCTGAGCCAGGCTTCTGGTTTCAGGTTGCATGTTCCCAATTGGCTGCTTTTGTTTGACTAAAACACAGTGAGACTCCGGGCTTCTTAAAGATGCAGTGTCACTTTTTGTGCTCTCTTCAAGAAAAATCATCTGTTTCATGCTGATTACATCATATCCCATTGATGAAACACTTTTATTCTGATGGGATCATCTCATTCTGATGGGACCATTTTGTATAATCAACATATGAATGGAATCTGAATGCCACTGTGATGCTCTCATCCAGAGCACATGGACTACACTCCAGTGCTAACACAGACTGTCATCTCTTTCTTTGCTGTTAGTGGAATGGAGACAGGTCTCTCAGTACTGAACAGCATTCCTAGAAATGAAAGAAAACGGGGCCGTAAAATTATCATGCCTAAAGCTGAGCGTGTTTATTATGTTGTGACAATCTGGATGATTTCCATTTGGTACCTTGCCTTACTCCAAACATGGAATAAAATCTAACTTTCACTCATGTTCCTCCAACTTGTGCTCATGATTACAAAATAGCGTGAGACATAAGAGCCCATTATGGCCGCAAAGTTTGACTTTTCATTTATACATATTGGTCACAGCCAACATGCCTTCCTTTGTACTCAGATGCTGAATTGATCCTGAGAGATTGAAAATATTGATTTGACTCAGTGTCTTACTTTGCTGTGGAGGAGGGGGGCCAGTGCACCTTCCTGACTGTTACTGCCATGTTCACACATTGGGCTTGCCACACAGCCAGTTCCTCGGGAGACTCATAATTACAGCCGTCCTTTCAGATTAGTCCAGCAGCCTGTCCAACTGTGGCTTCGCTCCCTGGTCATTTATTTCATCCCTTTCCCTCTCCTGAGAGGCAGACCTCAACACAATGACCAGTCCAGCCTCTACAATAATGTATGTGATGATAAACACAGTGGCTCCTAATTGATAGAGTGATTCAGACAAGGGCTGGCTGTGCAAATTGGTCCCCTGTGAGTATATTGCACAGAGTTGGGACTAGCAGGTTTCAGCTCTGGCCTTGTTTGAGGGGCGTAGAGCGGCAAGAGAGGAAATAGAATGGACTGGACCTGCTGAGTGATAAAGAGACTGTCTTTATGTCTGAATACAGGCACAGTTCAGCAGAGGTTGGCTGCTGTAATCCCCTCAGTGTCTCCAGGAAGGCTCAGGTTAGTGACCTGCTGCTTTGTGATGTCTTGTAAGATTTTGAGAGAACACCTCACCTTTAATCCCCCATTGCTCAGCTAACACATTAGCTCAACCGCTCCTGACCCAGCCCCTGCAATAAAGCCTTTTATCTAGCTCAATAAGGTCATTTGAAGTTAAGTATTGATTTCTTTTGGTGTCCAGAGAAAAATGGATTTTTAAAGAGCTGTTAATTACGGCTGCACACTGCATTATAAAGAGAAGTTAATTTTCGTAACTGGATTTTATTTTTGGAATCGTAAATTTACTTTAAAGTCCAAACACCTGTAATGTTTCAATTCAGATATAAAAAGCCTTAACCTAAAGACTAGAAATTCCGAAAAGTTTTCAATCTAGGCTGAAGAGGAAAACAGTACAATGGAAATAAATCTCGCATGTTTTTTGTGATGTACATGAAGAATTTTGCTTAAATGTCCACTGAAGAGACAAGAAATCTGTGTGGAGCAATGCAGAGACCTTTGACTTCCTCAAATTATTACATGAAATAACACTTAAATATGCATCTTGCCTGGAGCTCTTTGCTTATATCTTTCCTTCATGCTCTCGTGTTTTGCTGTGGTTTTATGGAACCGATTGGAGAATTATTGCCACCAATAGTTTATATCAGTGTGCATGACTCCTGATAGCTGCTCACAATAACAATGGTGGATATAAATTGTGCCTTTGTTAGATTTTTTTGGACAACTTTGAAGAAATTTATTACGAATTTACACTGCATTTAAATAGAAGCAGACGGTGAATCAATTGGCCACTACGACAGCGGATTGGAATTATGCTCTGTTTAGCTGCTGTGTATTACAGCACAGATATGAAATGATACAATTAGAAACACACTCTATGTAGCAGAAAAAACACTGTATATGTCTGTTTTCTTAACCAGTTCAAAAGGCATCAGGCTTCTGTGGGAATAAAAGCACACATGACAAAGGAAGAAAAACCTTCAGCAGTGCTTCAATGTATAACAAATGTCCTAATCAAAAATACAAAATAGATTTACATAAAAGGGAAAGCCCTCTCAGTGTTTTGCCTCTATCCATCTTCAGTTCAGAATTTCTCAGACTTTGAAGTAAATGAACTGCTCTTAATTGTAGGCTTACTTGTTTTTACGTCCCTGCTTTTCTTGTCTAAATGAGGACTGAATAGAGTTGTTTCCTGTGGATATGGGAGGAACACCCATGTGCATGTGAGGCCAGAACTAGAAGAGCCTCTGAGAGTTTTATGAGACATTAAAAGACTGCAGTGTGTAAATTAGAGCATGCTAAGAGATTGCCATAATAATCACCTTCCACTGAATCAAGAAAGTGTAAAATTCTAACAAGTTATAAGCCAAAGTCAAATAAAAATACATCACACATACTACAACAATCCAGAGTTAAATTTATGTGTGTACAGTATACTGTCTGGTTATTATATCCATATAAGTAGTGACTGAAACAAACACATACATCCAGAGTCAGTTTATGAGAAGATAAAAGTGAAAGCTTTCCATTTTAGCATGCAGGCATTGTGATGATTTGTGTGTGAGAGAGAGATGGAGAGTGTGAGTGTAGGAGTGGGAGGGATTTCTTTTGTGTCTCACAGAATAGCAGTAGTGTTTGTGATCATTGTGGCGTCACGGATGCAACGTCTAGCCTTGAAGTCTTTCTTATGGGCCCACACTTCCAGTGTGAGGACCAAACAATATAGGAAGTTAAAGCACTTGTAACCAGCAGCTGGTGGACTGGAGTCAGATGTTATGAGCAGCAGACATTAGCTTCTGTCCTCCACTAGAGATTGCAGTAATGAAGGAGCTTGGATACTCAAGAGCACTGGCCTAGATTATTAACAAACGGACAAAACACACTTGTAAATACTGGCGCTACACCTTCCTTCAGAAACACCTGTAGGGCCTGCTGACTTTTTATACTTAGCTGTATTTCTTTAAGCTTATGTAACTGATGTATTGTGTTCTTACTATATCTGTTGTGCGCAATTTATTGTTGGGAAATTATTCATTACACAGGTTGTTAGCATGGTCTTTGACCTCTCAACCAGGGATAACATAATGCTAAATGGATAGCGTGCTGCTTTTCCTGCAAAAAGGGCACTGTCAATTTTTCTTTGAAGCCACAAGTCACAGATTCTGCTTCACTTGGCAAGCTGCGGTTTTCCATTGATATTTCAAGTAAAAGGCTTCCTTACCCTGCCTTCTATTCCCAAAACCTGGGACGAATGCCTTCATATTGTTGGTTTAGTCTATTGTGATGCTAATGTCTGCCTGAGACCCTTGAGTCATCTATCACGGATGACAGGAAAGCCAGGGCCATTGTGTTGGCCCACTGCACTGACACACACACATACACAGAGAAACAAGCACAACCGAGCAGTGGTCTACTTAAGTAATCCAGTGCAAAGGCTCGTTACAACAAACTAAATCAAATGCTTAGTAAAATTGAAAAATAATCTTGCAGAAAGATTTCTTAGGTTAGGAACTATGAACAGTTTAAGACTTAAGCAATTGTTCTTAACTGCCCATCACAGAGTTCTTGTTGATGTAATCAGATATCTTGTTTTGGTCGACCACTGGTCCAAAACCCCAAATAGTCAGTTTACAGTGATCTGAAACAGAGAGGAACAGATCGTCCTCGCACTGGAGAAACTGACACCATTTCTTGCTTTAATGACTATGAAAACTGTACAGCTTTTTTGATTCATGGTTTAATTATGTAGTCTCTAAGTAACAGTGGAAACTGGTGTAACTTGTGAATGTCACTTAACAAATCGTAAGTTTGGAGAGATCAAGGTAACATTTCCACATTGCTGGCTCAAAAACCGTTAATGTACAATTGTATAAAGAAGAGAGAAGCAATGCATTTTTATTTTTATTACACTGTTGACTTTCTTTCTCTCTCATCTGACTGATTAAATATTTTATCAGTATATTTGTTGCTCACTTTAGAATGAGTATTGTTTGCTATTCAGGCATGTATCATTGAACTACAATTAATATGACTGACTATTTTCATAATCGTACAATCTTTTCATTGAAAATGCCCAGCAGAATTTTTCAGTGAGCTCAAAGTTGATGCCAACCATCAGTTTAAAAAATAAATAAATAAAAAATTGTCTTTACGGTTACTGCTGTTACAAAGAAAAGCTGCATGTTCTTACGTTCAAGATGCCATCAAATGTTTTCGTGTGAGAAGAGTGTTTAAATGTTACTTGGTTGTCGTAATAGATGGCATTAATGAATCATTTCTGTTGATTAACTGATCAGTTATGCATTCCTTGTAGCTGTCTCAATATTGAAAGAACATTTGATAAGTCTGTTTACAGTTTGTAACATCTTAAACTATAATCTCCTGTTCTCATTATTGAAAATGTTGATATTTTTTAACTTGTAGTACCAATTTTCTCACTGTTTAATGAAACCGTAAGACGTGTTCATTAAAATGTGGAGCATGTTAATGAAATGTTAATGATAATCTTCGGTTTGTGCTGGACAGTGTCACATTGTTGCTCTCTGCCTGTCAGGCCCTGCACAAAGAAAGTCGAGTGGTTGAAGCCACACACATGTAGGCAATCTGCCGACTGATTCTTGGCCAGGCCGGCGCTGTCTCATGGCAGAGTGCTGGGCCAGATGTGACTGTGGTTGTGCCTGCATTAGAAGAAAAAAAAAAAACACTGTTACAGGAAATGGAAGCTTTTAAAAAGAGGAAAGGGGAAAAAAACTCAATCAGAGCAGTAAACTATTGTTCTTGCCACTCCAACCAGTTAAATAGTTTAATATGCCATTACTTAAATTAGCTCCAGCATTTATGTTACACAGGTTCATAAAGGGCTTTGGCATTGAATTCAATGACAAGACTTTGTGTTTACGTACCAGTGGAAATTAAACACAGCTTTATTTATGATTACCAGTGTACATTTATCATGAATATCTAGACCAGAGATGATAAAACAAGCCCTGAAAAATTAATTTAAGGTATGAATATGACTGGTAGCGCTCTTTTATTTAATTCTATATCAGTTTTCTTTTTATACAGATAAGAAGTAGTTGGTTAGAGTGGACTGATCAACCACTTCAGAATAAAACTAGACACTTAAACACATTTTTCAGAAGTGTTATTAAAATTGAAAGTTTTTCTCATTCAGTATCTGATGACTGTAAAATCATCTTAAAAATCTTTGATTTATTACAGCATAAGATTTTTAAAAATCTATCAGATACATTGCAGACATATTTAGTCACAATCTCTCACACCTACATATTTAATATGGATATATTAATATGTCACCCAAATGATTAATTGAGAAAATAACCAGCCACTTAACTGATTATGAAAACATTTGTTAGATATAGAAAAAATCCTGTGTATTCTTTGGAACATTTTATTGTCTGGTGGTGTATTTTTCCATCTTTTGTTATTAAAACCTGGTTTAAGATTACATGTATTTCTCTTCAACATTAAACAGTAATAACCAAATGAATATCAATCAACATTTAAGTCTAGCAAACCTTTTTTATGTATTGTTTACTCATATTTTGTTAGTTCAATACCCAAAAACTAATTTAACCAACTGTAACCGGTGCACAGAAGTATGACATATTTTCTTTAAACTAGTGACAAAAGCTCAGATTAAAGAACAAATGAAAAGTTCTCTCATGTAAATAACTAATATTTGGCAAAAAAAAGTATGCTCTTGCAACACAGCATAACTTACTGTAGGTTTTAGGGTCTTTAGATATATATGGTGCAGTGACAATAGAGCTCGATTGAGCTAAAGAGCAGTCTGGACAATTTTAAGAAATCTTACAGAATGTAGTCCACTGTAGGAATGGCAGGTTTTACCATTTTCTTCACTGGCAGAAACCTTAATAAACCAGAATGCGATGTAAGCATAACATAAAAAGTACAATAAAAACTACAGCTCTCTCTTACTGGAAAATCTCTGTTCCATGTAGCTTTCATTTCTACTGCAAAGGCTCTTACCATCAACAGCATGATGGAGAAAATATCTGTAAAAAAATAAACAATGTAACAAGAAGCCCTGTAGTAGCTCTAATGGCTTTTACATTTGAAGTGACTAATGCTTGAACATAGTTGCTTCAGAATCCAAGGGTATAAATGCATTTTACACATAACTACACCAAAGCACACCTTTATCTGTAGAGAAGATAATTACAGTCTTTTTATATGTGGTTTTGACTTGAGTTGGTAGTGAAAAGGGAAAGAATTTTTCTTGTACTTTAGGGTAGCTGCGTGAACCGATTCCACATATGTCCAGAAGTCGGTTTCTTTACCGCGACGGGTATCTTTTTGTGTCTGTATGTGGCCTTGAATTGTGAATGGTAGCCGAAATAAAACCATAAAAATGTAGAAAGA
Organism: Acanthochromis polyacanthus; assembly: GCF_021347895.1. NCBI lineage: Eukaryota > Metazoa > Chordata > Actinopteri > Pomacentridae > Acanthochromis > Acanthochromis polyacanthus. The sequence continues at coordinate 11,484,980 of NC_067114.1, read as the reverse complement.
ACGTCTGAGATTATTGTGATTGAAGGGAAGTTTTAGAAAGAGGTCACGGTGTTGTAACTGTGATGGTTGACAAATATGGCAAGTTGTTTATGATCCGATGTTACATTTAACTCTATCTACATCACATACTTTGGTGAAAAATGATCAACCGCTTAGTCCTTCATGTGATGAATGTCACAATTGTAACATCCGCCAAAAGACTAATTAGAACCAAAACGTCTTCCTCATTTCCAACATCTCACTTGTTAAGATTTATGTCTTTTCTTTGTCTTATGTGATAGTCAGTTCAGCTGTTTTCTTACATTTTAATTGTTCAGGAAAATAATAATCAGCCTCACTGAGAAGGACTTCATTTTTTATGTGCAACCCACATTTTTTCCATTTTTTCCCACGTCGTAGAAGAAGAGGCAGAATTGAAGCTATGCAATGTGCAAATTATACCATATAAGCAGTGACACGTATGTCTTACTGTGTGGTTTTATGGTTTTAGTTCAGTTCTTCAAATGTGCATTTAGATAGTGGTGGTCTTGTGCGAAGTAATCTTTGGGTGTGGTATCACTGAGGTTGGTCCACCGTGGACCGTGACAATACACTCCATTGTTATTCACAACAGAGGGAGCCTGTCCCAGGTTTCTTGGAGAACGGATGCTGAGGGCCAAATTGGATTTCTGACTGAATGAGGAATGAGCTACTTGGGGATGGTCTGGAGAAAGTTGAGACACCATCTCTTTGTGGGGCTGCTGCTGGAGTGCCATTCATATGTGGCGGATCCTCCATAGTCATTGAGATTCAGAGAGAGAGCTCACTCTGGCCAGGTGGAGGGATCCTCCAGCAGCTGAACAGAACAAATCTGCTCAGGGTAACACTTTAAATATTTTATCCTTGTCCCGCTGCTTTGAGTGACGGGAATACCCCATGAAGAGTTAATTTTCTCAGCCCTCTCCAGGCTTTCCTACAAAGACTTTACTTAACCCTCAGGGACAGACTTATACAAGTAATAATAAGAAAACATTTTAAACAGACGTCCAAGCAAAACTCGTCAGCTCTGCCTTGATGTTTATTTCCAATAAACTTTTTATGTCGTAACAGTGATATACTGCATCTCAGCTCATATATTAATTATTAGACAGATAGATTGGTCCTGAAAGTATAGCCTTTAAATGAATATACATACGGTAGTGTAAAGCATTGTGGTCACATAATGTGTCACTTTAAGTTAAGGTTTGGGTGACAAAATTACAGATAATTTAAATTAAGTTTATTCTATGAAATGCAATAAAATTTTATGAAATTGCGTTCAAGGAGGCATATGTAATTGTAATCGAATGCAATTTTTTTGGTCTCATTCAGTGAATATCTCTTCAGTCTGCTAACTATCTGTTCTAACACTGAAAAACATCCCGTGATCAGTCAATCAAACTTTAGTAATATAGAACTTCACATACAATTAAAATATAACATAAAGTGCTTTACAACATTTAGAAACATTAAAAGCAAGAAAACCCATCCTTCCCACCCTACATATACACACACACAACCACAAACATGCACGCACACACACTCACCACTGATGGTAGGGAGATTGTAGTAATGATTGTAGTATGCAGCCCTGCTCTGTAAATGGGTCACAAACAAAATGATTTGGACCAATCCACACAATCCACACTGTTCCAACACCTTTAATGCACATCAGACCGTTTGTCGAATTTGTCGAATTTTATGAAATCTTTACAGTAGCATTGTCAGAGATATTTTTAGATGACCAACTGTTCATGATTCATTGTCTGTATTATAAATAACAGAACTGACTCCATCTTCTAATCTACCAATAAATAAATGAATCAGTGATTTGCTATAATGACAAGAGCACAAGTTGACTTAAGTGAAATTAAAAATGAAATTGACACGAGGATTTCAGTTAAACATTCATCGCAAAGCAAATCCAGCAAACGTGAACTGTGAGGACAAATCTAAGGTACAACTGCAAATTGTAAAATCTGCATAAAATCTTCCTGAACTAGGCCAACTTTCCACGTAATACATAAATTTATGGGTGTTTTTTGTATGTTTGTTTGTTTTTTTGAGGGGGGGTCGGTTTTGGTGGTTTTGTGTGTGTACAATAATTTCTTTGTTAGTTCATGGAAAATTTGGCACCTCATGAATTTCATTTGTGGAAAAGCAGAGCTGTGTCTAAAACATTTTGAGTCCTTAATGTGGACGGTCACATTTTTTTTCAGCAATTGTTATTTTGCAGCACAAACACAGGCAAGAATAAAAGAATGCTGGCTAGCCAGGACCCACTGAGCTTTTTTTTTTTTTTCCAGCCTGGTGAAAAGAATGAATTATTCAACAGTAAGCAAGCTTTCAGCTGGCCATTTGTGTGCTTTGATCTAGGAATCAGGAGTTTGCATGAATGCCTGTATTGTCATGTTGTGTTTCCACAGTGTGTGAATTATTGAAAATAGTGCAGGTCCCTGCTTCATCTGGTAAAGTTTACACTGCAGGCACTCTGGACAGGCATGTTGGAATTGTAGATCCCCAGATGTTGTTTATTTGTAGTGTGATGTCACATGACTGCTTTCACTCAGGCTGGCCTCGCCGAAATGTTGAGTGTGAAAAGAGCTTCAGGGTCAAACTACAAACTGCAGCTCAATGTCAAGCCCCACCTCTCCCTCTCTGCTGCACAACATAATATGTAGGTGTGGCACACGGCCAGGTGTTGCAAGTATCAAAGAGCTCATGTTGCTGAAGGGTGTATATGCTGTTCTTATTTAAACTCACAGAGCTTTAATGAAAGCTAAGACTTGACCTTTTACTGTAAAGCTCAAGAGGCTATGAAATGCTTTATCAGCTTGGAAAATCCCCCTTTCACAGGCAAATTTTAATATTATTCCTATGAATAAAATCAACTAATTAACTAAGAATTAAGTAGTTCCATTGTGAACCTTTCTTGCATCCATTGACCTTTAGCTTAAAAAAAGATGCTATGAAGGACATCTTTTGATGTGGTAAACAATTCCATTAACTCATTAGTCTAAAAATGTAACAACATAGATTTGGAGCAACTTTTATTATCAGTTTTCGGTGGTTGCTTTTTAGGAAACAGCGGATAAAATAAATCATATCCATTTTGGCCTCTGAGAGCTTTATGACATTTTCTAAATAACTAAATGATTACTAGATAAAATAGTCATTGGTTGCAGCCCTAGTATATGGACATAATGTGTCTCGGGGGTTGTGATTCATCCTACCTTACACAGACCAATAATGTCTCTCATTTAGCATCTCACCTGAAGGTTACTTTTTATTTATTGCCTCACAAGTTGAGCCTTGAAACTAACCACTTCATGCTGCCATCGTAAAAACAACAGTCAGATAGCGAAACATCTTTTTCTGTTCTCCAGGCATTCGGTCCATCCACCGTGTCTGCTATCCACATTCACACCAATGAGATTTATTCCTTCACTCTATCACATTCTGTGATCCCTGATGTGTTGCCACGGATAGAAAATGCCTTTCCGTCTGATTCCCTAAGATACAGCTTATTAACACGAGGGTGGTACTTTGTGGTCCCATTGTGTCATAACAATAGTCAGGCCTTTAATTGATAATGAAGTAAAGGTGGAAAAATCTTTTATTCTAACGAGAGTTTAGTGAATTTCATGGAGGAGTAAAGCAGATCCATGGCATTGGTTGGCTACAGCTGGACACATAATTAGAGTGCCTCCTTACCTATAATTTGTGTAATAGTTTTGGTTGGCGGCATGTTATTACCATATGAAAGGGCTAAGCAGGGGTCATGTGCATTGCTGCAGCAATTAGAGCAGAGCTGAGGGCAGAAGAATGTTAGGGGCCGTTGTTAATTGGAAATCTCTACAAAGCTATGCTTTAATTATAATTTAGTCAGAGCTGCACTGTTTTAAACCCAATATATTCAGTTACCATTATTTCTGTAATAGTATGAACAGCCCGGTCTGTTTCCTTTCAGAGCATTGGGCTTTGAAGAGAATGAGATTGAATTAGATTAATTTTAAAGGCTGTGCTGCTGCTGTGAGGTTTTTTTCCACACTAATGTCACATGGTGTTGTCACTGGGAAACTGAATCTGGTTTGTACATACCTCCTGATTAGTATGCATTCAAAAATATGGTTAGAGCTCTTGTTTATTTTCTAGTGTACAATTCCAGGACTAGGAGAAAAGCTACACAAGATTTTAGTCATTCAAAATGTATATTTTCCAGAAGTCCAAAGGTTGTATTTACAAGGGTATTGTATTTATATATTTTTGTTCATTTTTATTGAATATATTTTTCTTCATTTTCCTATTCCCACAGGTCGAAATGAGCTGATAGCCAGATACATAAAGCTTCGGACAGGGAAGACGAGGACCCGGAAGCAGGTGAGACAAGAGAGGAGACGTCTCTGTTGCATGAGTGTCAGAAAGCTGTCAGATTTGAATGTAGACTGCTGCCTTTGTTTCAGTTTGGGAGAAACAAAGCAAGACAGAGAATATGACAATCCTAAGCTGTCGAGGGGACTTCAGAGGCTGACAAGTCCCCTGTCACTGCTGTGCTGCCCTTGATTATGACATTCCCAAAATTGTCACTCCTTCTTGCACTTATAAGGACCCATGGAAGTGTAGTTTTAGTAAGTTTGTGCACAGAGAGAGAGAGAGAAAAGCAGTTCTTTAATTTGAAATGCTTTTACGTACAATATGTCAGCCTTTTATTTAAAATGCAGCCTTTTCTACAATAAAGAAGCTGCATACAGTAAATATAAGAGCATTGCTTTCATGTGAAGTCCTACCACTGTAGCTTAACAGAGAAACCGTGTTCTTTATGACTAAATCATTGTGGTTGTGCACTTGGCCAGAGTGGTAGCCTTCATTAATAGGAAGGTGAAAGCCTTAATACATTGGTACCGTCCGTTGAAGAGTAATGCAGAGTAGAGCTCAGGTTTCAGAATCAAACTGTGCTGTATTATGTCACACAAATGTAACGTGATAATGCAGAATTCAAGGCACTGAATCTTTACTTGGTATGTATGACACATAAGAAATGCTGTGCAAGAATAAATGAAAGGATACAGTCATTTTTTTGTGTTCAGATGACCAGATATTGAAAAGCTCTTATGGTGCTTCAGTAACACTGTGATGTCCACTGATCTTCCCTCTAAACGGGAAATTCCCTGTATGACCACTGACTTGAATGACAGTGATAAACAAGCCAGTGTCTACAGTGACATTCGATCACCGTGTGTGAATTGATCAGTCTGGAGCAGAAAGGCCGTGTGGTTTGCCTCTCTGTGACTCTTTTTTTGTCAGCACAGAATCAAACAGAGAGAGAGAGAGTTCTTCACCCGCGGCTACACAGACTAACACATCTGTTCCTGTTGTTGGTTGTCATGTACTGTGTGTAACTGATTAACTGATTAGGTAATTGAGACCAAATAACAGCAATTTTGATCTTTAATTCACTAGTTCAAGCTTCTTGTTTTTCTTCTATGATAGCAAGCTCAATACATGTGGACAAAACAAGCTGAATTGGAGCCGCAACAGTTATTCATTTCAGGGTAAATTAATTGGATTTAAATTAAATCCTCTCTAAGGATGTTTGGCATTCATGCATTTCGAATAATGTAAATATTTTGCTGCAGAGAGACCACTCAATGATGCTTCTGTTAAATCACTGAATTCCTGTGTAGAGCACTCACCTTGGGTGTGTTTAACGTGAATAGTGCCAGAGGAGAATGTAAATCCGTCTCTCAAAGCTGTCATCAACACACATTACTCCTCTTTCTAACTGCTGAATGTTTCATCTGAGAATATAAAATAATTTTTAACTGTATAACCATCAGAGGTAAACTTGGCCGGCGAAATGCCTTGCTCAGCTCCCGTAAGGATTCTAGACAAGCCAATTTTCATTCAGCACACAGCAGATCACATCTGTGTGCTCTTAATGTGTGCTAAAGGGGCCTGCATCCTCCTTAATCAGTTCACTTAAGTGACGACAACACACAGCATAACGCTTTATTGGCTGTTAGCTTGGTGAGCGGTTTGGAGATGCTTCTGTTATGCACCTTATCTCCCTGAAGTGTTTTTAAACAAAGAAATGTGTAATCCACTTTGTACTTTCTTTTTTTTTTTTTGGATTTTCCTGTTTTTTATTTTCCCTTTTCTCTTTTTTAATGGAGGTGTCTAGTCACATACAGGTCTTAGCAAGAAAGAAAGTTCGAGAAATCCAAGCTGCCATTAAGGTACGTCTGGCTTTGCCCAGTTGCAGGGGGCTTTTCATTGCCATGGTTACAGGCTCTTCCTTTGTTTTCCTCCCCTCCCCTACCCCGCAGGTGTCTAGTCACATTCAGGTTCTTGCCAGAAGGAAATCTCGTGAGTTTCATTCCAAGCTAAAGGTATGCGCTTTTCTGCTTTTGGGCTTGTTGGTTGCTGTGCGTCTTAACTTCCTGTTTCCTGTGGTGACAGAGTGAATGCTTGTTGCTCTGATTCCCTCAAACCCAAATCATCTGCTGACTGTACTGTGTTTTCTAACCTCCCTTCTCCTTCTCGGTCTTCTCTCGTCCAAACTGACATGCTGTCACTGTTCTGTCTACATCTGCGTTCATTCACTTTTCATTACTTTGCTTTGTCAGCAGCTGCACATCATACTCAAGACCTTTTGTAAAGAATTAAAAATATGCTTTTCATTTCAGTTAATATCAATTATCACATAGATTAATTTATTTTTACAAGAGCCTGACCAATACAACATTTTGAATAAAAAGCTGGTATATTGGCAAATATCCATAAAATGCATAAATGCAAAAAAAATGTTGCAACTCTTATTTAAAAAAAAAAAAAAAAAACTTTGACCAAGGTACGGTATGGGCATAGCTTGACATTTTTCAGCTAAACAAGATAAGGCTCTATAGTCATGCTAGCGGCTGTGCTTTAAGCTAAATGCTAACATTAGCATGCTATCACACACGCAATGACAATCACTATCTCAGTTTAGCCTGTTAGCATGCTAACATTTGCTAATTAGCAGAAAGTACAGTTGAGGTTGATGTGATTTTGTAGGTATTTGGACATAGAAACAAAGTACTGAAGAAACTAGAACTCCAGTGAGATGGGGACATTAGACTGATAGTGAGTGCATCATTAATGTTTGTATCATATTTCATCACATTCAAATTCGATAGTTATTTGGATATTTTACTTTAAACTGAAAAATTAAAGCTGACTATGACTCTAAATAAAGTCAGTAGGATTCAGCTTTGATTATGTCTGTTCAAAATTTCATAGTAGGCTATTAAAAATTTGTTGAGATATTTCCATCTGGATCAAAGTGGTGGACAGATCGAACCATGCTGCTAGCATGACTGAAAATTAAATCTCGTCAAAGTCAAATTGTAGGTCAAGAATATATTTTGCATTTCTCGTTTATTGTTGGCTGACGTATGCACCAGTACAGTTCATCATACCACAGCGAATGTATCGACCCTGTTCTTACACTGGTCAGGCTCTTATTTTTAATCTATGTGTATTTGTAATGATTGAGCAAAACCAAAATCAAAGTGTGCACATGTCAGGAAGCATGCTGGCATTGGCTGTGGTTGAGTGGCTGAGAGCTGAAGGTCCGAAAAAAATCAGTCTGCTTACATCTCTTACTAAGCAGACTTCGTATAAAAAAGGGGGGCATGGCAAGGGGGGTCTGTGTTTAAAAATGAAGAGATTACACCTCTGCCTCCTTCGACAATGTAACTCAACTTTTCCCCGCTGTCAAAGACTCGGTGGTGCACATTCAGAGCGGAGAATGGCCGTGAAGCTGGCTGTTTCTGAAATGCCCCCTCTGCTTTCTTGTTCTCCCTTCAATCTGTTGATAACTCAAGGCTCACACAATGCCATGGCTGTCAGTCGCTTTCCTTCCTCCCAGTTCAGATGTCATCATTTCACAGCGTTCTTGTCAGTTATTTCAGAAATAGTGAAATCTGTTAAAATCACTGAAGAAAGCTTTTCAGAAGGGCAGATTAAAATGGGAGAGGAGCATTGTGAAAGAAGTAATCTTGAATAATACTGACCTGTAATTTAAGGTATTTTACGAAGTAATGCTTGTATATCAAAGGACACTCCACCCATGTGCTATTTTCTTCTTTTCTTAGGGAGCCGACTATACGTTTTGACTTTCACACTTTGCTCCACTCCCAGCATTCAACACAAATTAATGACCCCTCATTAATCCATGTGTGTGTGTGTGTGTGTGTGTGTGTGTGTGTGTGTGTGTGTGTGTGTGTGTGTGTGTGTGTGTGTGTGTGTGTGTGTGTGTGTGTGTGTGTGTGTGTGTGTGTGTGTGTGTGTGTTGTGTATGTATGCTGAGAGACAGAGTCAGACAGGCAGCTAGCCACATGAATGCCTGGTCTTTCAGGGGCACAGGCGGCTGTCTGAAGAAAAATAGACAGCTTTTGTATGAATCCCTGTCTTTGCTCATTTAAAGCAAATTAGAGTTCAGTGGCAAAGAGAAATACAAGTGTGCTCTTCATTTTGGGGGGCATCAAAACCTGCTGTTTGTGGTCTCGTCCATGGCCTTTTAGTAAAATTATAGTCATTACATTACTGTTCTGTTGTTTTCTCTCGAGTGATGAACACTGATCAGATTGTGAGAATTAGAGAGAGCAAGACTTTCACCACCGAGACCAAGGATAATTTGTAAATACTAATGTCCTAATCCTAAAAAGTGTTCATTACACATCTGTGCATGTTGTACGGTGTTAAGAAGACTAGACATTCTCAAATTTAAGTTGAATGAATTGATGTTTGGAGCTGTAATGACGAGTTTTTTCATGCATAGCTCCAACTTGAATAAATAAAGCAATTTAATTGAAACCCTTTTTGTTTGCATTTAGGTTACAAGTATGGTGAGTATTTATTTTCTATTTGTGATGCTGTCTGCTTTAATTAGGGCCTGCAGCGTCCTTCAGCTGCTAGTTTTGCATTTGTGCTCCTGCCATAGTGACACAATAGCTGCTACACATTTTGTTTCTCCGTTTACTGGTGTGTCTGTTGTGTCGTCACACTGTGAGCATACCGTAGCTTGACTCTGCTCCACCAGTATCTACTGCCAGCATGCTTACCTGTAGCTTCTGTGAGTCTGCATGGGTTTGCTAGTATGTATGGGTTGACCACGTATGCACTCTGCTGCTGTATTTATGACTTTGAATAACTTTACAATTACTTACAAAAAGACTATGTCCACACTATAACTTTTTAAGTGGTATTTCTGCAATTTAATCTTTAAATTGTTGAATTTAAGTCATGGCGTTTAGAAAAAATTTAGATATATCCTAAGAATTTAAAAATGTTTTGGTAAAAGTTTAAATAAAAAGAAACTCACTGGAGTTGTAAAAGACCAAGTGGGACTTGTGTCCTTCAGTTTCACTTGAGAAATTCTTTGGGATGTGTAGATGTGATGGGTTTTGACGTACAGACTAATGCAACCTTGATAGAAGTACTTCTGAATGAAAATGCTTCAGAATGAATTAAGTATTTTAGTCATAGATTAGTCGACAGGCAAACTTTCATTTAAGTGCATACCAGTGCTTGCCATGGTATATTGGAATTCAGTTTCCATTGTTTAGCACATACCTTAAAAAAAGACTACACTTAGCATAGCGGTGCCGATACTGCTTCTTTTAACCTGCTTGCTGTTTACTGTTGTGAGAGAGGTCAGTAGTGCTTTCAGCGTGTTGTTTAGACCGATTGTTGCTACCTCTGCAATATGCCCCTCCTTTCCCATCTGTGTGAGTGCTAAGCCTTTTGTGACTGCTATTAAAGGACCAAGCCGTGAAGGACAAAGCCCTCCAGAGCATGGCCTCCATGTCCTCGGCTCAGATAGTCTCTGCCACAGCTATTCACAACAAGCTCGGTCTGCCAGGCATCCCTCGCCCAGCCTTCCCTGGAGCAGGGGTAAGAGCCTCCCCGGCACCCCACTATTGATCCATCCTGTCCAGCTTCACCCAGGGCAGCAATAGGGCCAACCGCACCAACACGTGGGCCAAATCACATTACACACCACAGCTTTGCACAACTGCCCCTATCAGATAAGCACATGATCAAAAGGAGTGGTAGTCAAGATAACTCCATCCACTGAACACAGAGCTAAGAACCATGTTGATCTTGTCGCTAACAGCTGCTCAGAATTGGATGTTCTTTGTTGTTTGTTCTTTGTTGTGTATTTATACATCTAATTCTGCAGTTATGGCAGGGTATGATATCGACTGGACAACCAGGATCCTCACAAGAGTAAGTATCATCCTTTAAATAAAATTATGTATGAAAAAGAGTCTCTTCAAGCAGAAATTCTGTATTTTTACATGGAATTATTTTGTTCCTGACCGTGTCCTTTTCTGTTCCAGTATTAAGCCTTTCACCCAGCAACCCTATCCCATCCAGCCAGCAGTCACAACAGCCATTTCAAGTGAGAATTTACCTTACTACAGAAAATGTAATGCTCAAAAATGGAACATCACTCTTGTATTCTTGAAACAACTCTTTGAAAAGCAACTTTTTGTACATCTTAACCCAAACTTCTGTGCCCAACAACTTGTACAGTGTAGTAAATGAACTAACGGTAGTGCACTCTGTCCCTCTTCTTATCTTTTTCAATTCATTCGAAACATTTTAGAACCTCCTTAGTTGTTGCGCTAAGTTTAAAGGAAGAGAAGTAACAACTGCTGCTTTCTTGCTGTAGTATGCATGAGCCTGTAGAAGGAGGTGTGCTTAGAGATAGCAGTTTCAGGTGGGTTTTGATACTTTGAACCTACATTTCCCCCTCATCGAGCTCCTTATCTACGGTGTTGCTTCAGAAGGGAGGGATCAAAGATGTCAGACCAAGATTAGTTTCAGCAACTCTAGTTTTTATCTGTGTTTTTATTTACGTTTTGCTCAGATATTATAAACCAAAGTAGAACAACCAGTTACACTGCAGACAATCCCGTAAAGCTTCATTTCTGGCTGTATTCTGTACTTTTTACCAACTTGTTCATGAGTATTATAAGTGCACAGACCAACAATTTGCTCTTAAAATTTTGGTGACTTTGTATATGAATAAATCATTTGTTTTGGTGTATAATTTATAAATTATTCAGCATTTTTATTTTAAATTAAGGGTTACGCAACCAGTTACTATATTCAGGCCAACATCAGCAACATTGGTTTTATTTGTAAGTGTTTCAAAATGAACTTTCTGTACTGTAAAACAGCCCACGGTGAGGGTAAATCTTTTTATTGTTCTGCTGTTATTGCAGGTTACGAGCCCACAGCAGCTCCAGGACCCACGGCACCGGCATGGCAGGGCCGCTCCATCGGTACATCGAAACTCCGACTGGTAGAGTTCTCTGCCTTCCTAGAGCAGCAGAGAGACCCAGACTCAGTAAGCAGAGCATGATACCGAAGCATGAAATATCACTATCTCATTCTGTTCATTCCCACCTCTTATCGTCCAATCCTTTCCTCTATGAATACACTGGGACATTTTCCCAGGCAGAGAGTCAGCTGAGAGGAGGCCAAAACAAGCTGAGAGGGGCGAAATCTGGCCTGCAGCGACACACGGCATGAAAACCTGCAGAAATAATGAATGACTGTATATTAATCAGCTCCTTAAAAGGCATGCGAAATCTATATTTACACCGCAAAGTTCAGGAAGACAAATCACAGACTCGTAGTGTGAGCCGACTCCTTTCTTGTTTGGTTTAGCAGCTGAATGTTTGTCTACATTTTCCCGTGCGCTATTGGGATTGATATCGCATGACAACATCAGTTAGTCTTACATGCAGCCTAATGCTTGAAATTGTTGCGTTTGCCCTGAAGGCGACACGCTGGAGAGGCTGCTCTGTGAGTTTTAAACCAAAGTGCAGCGCCACATGACAGCGATTCATACGGCCACAGCGAGGCCAAGAAACCTTTGAAAGTAAAATGTTATTCCCTGATTTGCTTCTCTTTATCTGCATATGGCTATGCACCACAGCTCTGAGGTTTCCCAGACCACAATTTTTATCCACTTTGCAAACCCAAACCCAAATATTCTCTGCTGAAGGATACAGAAGCAGAGCTAATGTAAATGTTATTTTAAACAAAGCGCTCACCTTTCATTCTGTGTTGTCAATTTAATCTGATTTTGGTTGTCTTTGTTGCAGAAATATTGCTTTTTATTTGAGCAGTGACTGAATTAAGTTCGTGTCCTATTAGCTTGTGAGAAAATGAATTATTTAACTGTGTGGTTTTTCCTAATTTAAGGCTTGAGATGGATCCATCTTGGTTGTAATTTGTAGTATCCCAACTTACATTGATAGAATTTGGGTGCAGCGGCCTCCCAGCTTTGTTTAATACAAATGAGGGGATCAGGTTGTTTTTGGTTTTAGTGGAGCAGAATGTTATTGGCTAATTTGTACATCATAAAATTGAAAAGTAGCTGAAAACCATTCTGACGGACAAATAAAAAGCAACGTTGCAGAGTGTTATTTCTCATCATCAGAATGCACTGTTACCAATCTAATCCTGGCTACCGCTCGCTTATTATGATGGTTATTTGTCAGAATTGGCTTATTTTGCTTCAGTAAATCCTTCTGTACTGGTGACTTTTTGGATATTGATAGTAAATTCTGTTACTGATTTTTTTTTCTATCATTTTATGTGCCCTACCACTAAAATTAAAATCAGACTTGTAAATTATTCTGAGACAAATGATTCAAATTGAAATACATGCAACTTTAAATATTTCAAATGTGTTTCTAATACTATTTGTTTCCCTCTTTCAGTACAACAAGCATCTATTTGTACATATCGGGCAGACAAATCATTCCTACAGCGACGCCCTGCTGGAGTCTGTGGACATTCGTCAGATTTATGATAAATTCCCAGAAAAGAAAGGAGGACTGAAGGAGCTCTACGGAAAAGGCCCCCAGAATTCCTTCTTCCTTATAAAATTCTGGGTGAGTTTAATTCATCAGCCACGTTTATAAGTATAGAGAATTCCTGCTTTGCAGCTTGATTATGTTTTACATGTATTAGTCTCAATTTCGTTGTCACCTTTTGTGAAATATTTGATGGCAGAATCCTGTTCAGTAGCAGTGTGTTCAGGTTCCTGTTTAGTGATTGGGTGTAATCAGTCTACACAGAGAAGATTGCTCTCTTAATGTTTGCAGAATGCACTCAGCTATATTTGGACTTGCATAGCAGGAGAGCTTTTGATCAAAGCACTCGCTAATTCAGTGTAATATCTCCAAACAATGGAGTGACCTGGTTGCACTCCTAATGGCTGTTTAAACATTGCATGTATTTTCTCCCTGATGCAAAATGCTAACTAGCGGCAGCCAACAAAGTAGGACCGTATGCACTTGGACCAAGTCCCTTAAAAATTCCTTTTGAAGTGACCGGCAAATCTGAATTTCAAATGAAAGACAGAATCTGCACAATAATGAATGTATAACTGCTTTGCTTAATGAAGGAGGAAAATGTTGTAGAAGGATGTCTCCTCTTTTTGTGTCCATAATGAACAGGATGTTCAGGGCACAGAGAGGCTGCCCTCCAGGAGCAGGCCCGTTCAACCTTGTAAATCAGTCATTTAACGTAACTTCATTTAATCCTCTTTAGAGTCTTGTTTCCAATATGGGCACATTATCATGCTTATTCAGATGTGGCCGAGATCTTCTCATTTGGTATGCGATGCACACAGATAATCTCAGCAGCTCTGTGATCAGACAGACGTGTTTCAGTCCTGTACGACATACTAACTTTAGACAGCATTTTAACAGTATACTGATTTTCCAGGTAGTATTAAAGAAATCAACAGTTTTATACTCATGAGAAATAATACAATACCTGCGCAGTGACATTTGGTAATGCTGGTTACATCTAAAGAGGCTACAGTTCTTATTTTTATAATGTAGCCTCAAGTTATAGTCTAGAAACAATGTTTGTTTTGGTGTCAAACCTAAAGAAAATATTCCCCCATATCAGTAGCTTCCCACAGCTTTATTTAGCCAAAACCATGCAGCTTACAGACACACCTGGTGACCATAGTGGATCATTTATTAGCTAAGAAGCCAGAGATTCACCCAGCAGTTGGTAGAGACTAAAAATGGAAATAAAACAGTGAACCTTAAGCACATGTTCAAGGTTAAGAATTTAAAAAATATAGCACGTTAAACAAAGAGACACCAAATCTATGCTATGCTTGAATTTGATTATTTAATTCCAATTAGCTTTTGCTTTATTCCTCTGTCAACAGCTCTTCTGTTCCCTTTGTGTGTCATTGTAAGAAACTAGTGTTCATCAAACACATTTTTATTGTTTTTTTGTTTTATTAGTATCCTTTATTCTGTTGCTTTTCCAGTTTCAAGGCCAAACATACTCGAGCCTTATCTGCCTTACAACCACCTTACCCCTGAGTCCCATATTTCAGCTGATGTTAGTTAATTACAGATATATTAATGTTTAAAGCCAGGTGATAGCAACAGATTACTGTGCAGAAATGCCAGACTTCAGGTCTTTTAGGAACACTGTCACTGATATGCAGTTTTTCCATTACAGACATTTTACAGGTAAAAATGTTCCACTTCATAAAACCATACCTGTAATTTTGTATCGTAGCAACGTTATGTGTCAGACTGTTGGTTAGATAAGAGAATGATAGAATGGCTTTGTTGCAGACAGTTTTTCCAAGTGTTTGTTTTTTGTGTTCCTTAGCAATATTTCATGAGTTGGCTGTAACCCAAACCAAGACCAAGATTCAAGCTTGTTGTTACTTGCTATGCTTTCCTGAATATAGGTTGCAATGCCCAAATGTAGGTCCTCAGTTAATGTACCTTAAATGTTAATGACCTCTTAAATGGCTTTCTGTGCACGTTTGCAAGGATCACTTTGCTTGTATGAAATATGAACGACTTTTTGGGTGTCCTTTTACCACATGTATTCTAAGAAGTATTTGATTCCAGGAAGCAAAGTTTTAATAAACTTTTTTTATATAATTTTTCTTAAAAAACACCACCCTGAATACAAATGTATGTTCTGTCGCTCTTCTTCTCTGCCCCAGGCCGACTTAAACTGCAACATTCAGGATGATACTGGATCTTTCTACGGAGTCACCAGTCAGTATGAGAGTTCAGAGAACATGACTATAACGTGTTCAACAAAGGTCTGCTCCTTTGGAAAGCAGGTGGTCGAGAAAGTGGAGGTATGAACTCATTTTCCCTTCACAGAGATCCGAGCAATCTGAGATCTAAATTGCTCATTGCTTTTTATCTTCTTAAAAATGTTGGGTTTTTTTCCCTCTCTCCTCAGACTGAGTATGCACGGTTTGAGAACGGACGCTTTGTCTACAGGATAAGCCGGTCTCCCATGTGTGAATACATGATCAACTTTATCCATAAGCTAAAACACCTGCCAGAGAAATATATGATGAACAGTGTGCTGGAGAACTTCACTATCTTATTGGTAATCACCTGACTGACCTGAGTGGGCGACGTCCCTCTGCGGGGATTCTCATTCTTCTTCTCCTTGCTGTCAGGATGTGTTGGTGGCTCCAGGTGGCTTTAAAAAAACAAAAAAAAGGGGGGGTTTGACAAGGCCTTGAGATGAGTTCCTCTCATTGGTCTCACATTCCTCTCATTCCACAGGGGATGAAACACAGTGTGAGGAGCCTCATTATCTGCAGGGGAAAGGGAGGATAAGAGAGGGCAGGAACCCCTGTTATTAGCCATCACATGGGGTCTTAAAGTGTCATTCACCACCACTGAGAAACTAAGAAATAAAAAGACAGACACAGATCCATACGTGGGAGTGTGCACGCAAAATAGCAAAGAGAACGCCATTTCCTTAAAGAATCGCTGGGCTGATGGTCTTTAAATCCATTTTTCCTCTTCTTAAGGTGAAGACGTGTTTCCTGAAAGCAGGAACTAATATGATTTTAAAACTGGTCAAAGATTAAGAAGTACCTACCAGCCCCTTGTTAAAGGCTATGCTCGTGAGTTTATCAAAACTAATAATTATTTATTTTTCGCTTTCCTTACTGTTTTCCTCCACTTCCTAATGAATAGAAATAACACTTTACTGATGTTAGCAGTTTTCATATTTTTATTTATGGTAGGCATTAGGGATGTCTGATATTGGCTTTTTTTGCCAATAACCAAGATGCCAACTCTCAATTTCCAATTCCAATGTCAACCGTACCGATATATGTGAACTTGGAAATAATTCCAAACCGCAGACATATTGTTGTTCAGCAACAGCGAGCTTGTTACTGCAGCCACACGACTTGTTTACACGCTTCACGATGCACTTTGATCATTTCCGTGCCGGTAAATGCTGACAAAATCCAGGCGTTGTTTTCTCGGTTTTCATGATAGGCAAAAAACAAACAAACAAAAAAACGATAACGATATTGACTGAAATTACATTTTTATGCCAATATCGGGCTGATAATACCAGTGGGCCAATATTCTCTGACATCCCTAGTAGGTATGTTGTTTGTCACAAGCTTGTTCATGATAAATGGCCGTGATATTTGCTAAGACGCAAATCTTCACAAAACGTTGGATTTGCTGCTCATTTGTACTCATTGGCTTATACAGCAGCTAAATTATTCAACTTCCAAATTTTTAAAATAATTTCATAAAGTAAGGCAGCTCGCTCTTAACCTTCAGGAACTTTATCCAAATTCAAACTTATAATCAAATATTTCAGCAAAATAACTTTATTCTGTTTGTGTCATTTAAAAAAAATCCAGAACAAACAGATAAATAAAAAAAACAAAAAAAAACAATTTATTTGCTCCTTGATGCAACCCTGAAGCCGTCAGTGACTCAGCTGTGACCAACATGAGAAAATCACAGAGCAGATAGGAGACAAAATGTGGAAAACTAATTTAAATAATAAAATATCAATTACATGTGGAGCTGCGTATTTTTTTCCAGTATTGATAACACCTTGGGGCACTTGGAAAAAGATTGCAAATGTTGGATCCAGGTTTGTAAAATGTAAGAAAAATAGACAATTTTGTTTTTTCTCCTCTTTTTATGACTTATGGTATTGTAGCTTTATATATATCACACAAAAGACATCTTTGAGTTTTGTTTCTAGCCGTGGTTGTGCTGCATTCCATAGAGTTTATATTTCTAGTGGAAAATAAACCCACTGTGAGTGGGTGACAGGAGCAGAAAAGGGGCAGAAAGTGCTCGTGGTTCAGAGGGCTAAGTAAGACCTTTACCTTCTAAGAACAGTCAATACTGGGAACTAAACTAAGGTTACGCACAGAAGACATGCAGACTTTGTTTACCTGAGAATGTGGTAATGATAAAAACCAAACATGTGCTGACACTTGACAGTCCACACAATCTTTCAGTCCAGGCGTGCACACAGTTTTAAATATTATGAGGTGGAAATGGAGCCCCGATAGTTAAACATAGTTCCTTAGCCATTTTCACACAGTGTTTGTTCTTGTATTCTATAGCATATTTCCATTTATCATTCCCGTGATCAATTCAAGCATTCTCATTCATATTCAAGGCACAATTGTGTTTTTTAATTTATGATCTTTTCATTTATCTTCTATCGTGAGGCTCTGCGTAAAGCCCGTTTGAATAACGGCACCAAAATTGTAATTGATTTTCCTCGTACTGTTTAATAATGATGATTAACACGTATGACATTAATGACACGGATGCTCTAGTATGTAAACGAATAATTAGCACATTTATGCATCCATTCATGGCTAACAGCAGGAGTGGAAACGAGGCTTGTGCACTCACGTGATTGAGATTTAGAAAACAGAAATGTGCCAGACAGAGGACACAGCGCTGCACTGCTAGAAAGTGACCGTGTTTTTCTCTTCCAGGTGGTGACGAATAGGGACACCCAGGAGACGTTGCTATGTATGGCGTGCGTGTTTGAAGTTTCGAACAGTGAGCACGGCGCCCAGCATCACATCTACAGACTGGTAAAGGAATGATCAGCTCCAGACCCCCCCACCCACCCACCCCTTCCCCTCTTCTTTTAATAGACTTACCAACCTCAAAACAAGTGGCAGTGCCTCTACAAGAAAGTCATACCTGCAATGCTCTTTGGTCAAGATATCGGGTGAAGTCAGTTGTTATAAATCTGTTTTAATATAAGTGTTTGTTATTTGACTGCAGCTGTGAATTGCGGTACAGTTGTTTTTATGTTTAAATATGGGAATTCTCATTTTAAATACGTTGAGTTGGTCTCCGTTGGGTATAAATGTGGCCGTTCTTAAAGAATTTACTAGATTCATTTGATAAATGGAAATATGTGTGCTGTCTTCTTCTGCTTTGTTATGTAGACTTAAAAAAAAAAAGATTCGGGCCTTTTCTGTCAGTGGCCTGATGTGGTCTGTGTAATATGTTTTGAGGGTGTTTTGTATGTCTGTACTTCATAATTTGTGAGCGTACATACTGTAGATATACAGACACACACCCACAGCCAATAGACTTTCCAAAGAAACAAAACTAACGACACTACACATATATATACATATATATGTATATGTGTATATATTAGCCGAAAGCAAATTGTTGTGAATATTGCAGAACTGCTATTTCTTAAAAAAACAAAACTCAGCTTTCAGTAGTTCATTTATCCCAGTTTGAAGCACTCCAAGTCTTAGACACCAACAACAGAATGAATGCACTGTGAAAATACTACAAATGTTTTTTTTTCCTGCATCTGCTCCATAAATGTAGGAAGTCTTACCGCCTGCTAAGCATTTCTGTGCTGCAAACAAGTGACAAGAGAATTTTTCGGTTTTA
The DNA here is from genome assembly GCF_021347895.1 of Acanthochromis polyacanthus. Lineage (NCBI taxonomy): Eukaryota > Metazoa > Chordata > Actinopteri > Pomacentridae > Acanthochromis > Acanthochromis polyacanthus. Next base: position 11,466,171 of record NC_067114.1, on the reverse strand, counting down.
GACAGGTGAAAGTACTGCTAAAATTACTCCAATTGGACTCTCATCTGGTCCAAAAGCACTTTGTTCCCCTTCCTGTGCTTGCCTTAGTGATGCTTACTTTTGTTCTGTTAGATCTGTGGTTTTAGAACGTTTGAAATTATTGTGACACTACAAATCTCTCGGAGACGGCGTGCCTGTTCAGCATGCCGTGGCTTTGCCCCCCTCTGAAAGACTCGGAATATCTTTCCCCTCTGGGATCGCGGTGTAATAACTCCAAGCCAGAGTGTTGCTGCCTTCATGGTCACGCTACGTTCACATGTTTCTGTGCCCTGCACCGATCCCGAGCCTTAAGCATATTGAAGCTGTATGTCAAGTCCAAAAGATGCCACTAAAACTGTGATCTCTGTGTGGGAAGACTCTTTATGTGTTTGCATTGTGTAAAAACAAAAAAAAATCACAATACAATCTGCCAAAGTGTAAGTGTACAGTGCCTTAGAATATACTCTAACATTACCCTTCGCTTTGTTTTAAGTCTAAAATCAGTTTTGTGGATGAAACAGGCAAAAATAACTTACCCATGTATTACTTGGTATATCTTCTCATCTGAGAAATTATGTTTCCTCAAATTGGTACACTCCAAGAATTACAGTTTCTGTTGATGTTGTTGACAGGCAGTACACTTATGTTAAATTAAGTTTGCAAATTCAAGCTCGGGAACAGGTTATTTTTTTTCTCCAACGCTGTAATATGTTCCTAAAATATCAGTCTTTTTCTAAGAGTGTACTATAAACACAGACTGACTGCCTTTCCTGTTGCAGAAGACCAAAAAAAAAATACAGAGATACAGTCAATCTTTTGTCATGTCCTGCATGGTAGCAAAAAAAGTGCCTTTGGTTTAAAAATTCCAGTTTCAAAAAGATCAAACAGAAATTTAAAATTAAATGTTGCTAGACCAAATAAAGCGAGACATGAGTGAAACCAATCACCACATTGCCTTTCAAAGGGCTGTAATGACAGCAGGGGGAAAGATAGTTACTGGTTAAATAAATAAAAGATATATTCATTTTTATTACAGTGTAAATTGATTTTGCAAATTATGTATTTGAAGAAAAACTATTTCTTTGCTTGAGGTCAAAGACTTTAAAAGACGGGGTGTGATACCGTACAGCCGCTGACTGCATACAGGAGGTCAACTCAAAAACACTGAAGCTGTCTGCTTCATGCACTTGCAGGTTCAAGTGTTTTTTAAAAATAAGTTTTTGGAAACATTGTGATTTCCTCTTCCCATGTGATCAAAACCGCAGAAACCAGACTTTAACAATGTTACTTTTAATAACGCAGCTCTCATGTTGACGAAGCAGGGACTGACACAAGCTTTTATCATTCATTGAACACTTGCAAAAGAAAGTTTATTTAATAGTAATTCTTCAGTACAAACTCTAAAATCAATTTATGTGGTTAAATCTGGAATTGCTTCCAAAATCTGTTTGAGAAACTAAATTAATTCTGTGAGCGTGGACGAGGGCATCGAGGCTAATACTTCCACTTTAAGGACCATAATTACTCAAATATCTACTGTTTCTTCGAAAGAATTAGAATCATGTGAAGTATTTTAATCAAAGACACTCTAAATAAATTGCAGACAAGGTCTCTGGTGGATGCAGATAAAGTTCAATCATTCAGTATTTTGCCACAGTCCTGTGGACACCGTGGAGTTGTAATAGGGTTTTTTTTCTTATGTTTACCTTGTGTATCTGTTCACATTTATTGATTACATAGTGAGATGTTCCTGTTTTCTTATCGTACCTGTATTACTTGGTTGTGTGATGACATTGTCTGTATATTACAAGCCCAATAAGATGGTAATGATGTTACTGCTGCACTGCTGGTACATTTAGACATTTTAACACAAAAAAAAACAGCAGGACTGACGCTTTTGATGGCTCGAATGTCTGGTGGACCATTTGAATAGAAAAACAAACGCACGCAGAGAAACGGCTAAGTCGAGGAATCATGCTATGAACATATCAGCAGTTTAGCTCTTATTTGTAATTTTATGAAGAGTAGGTACTGGTACCTTTCTGTTTATGACCATTTCAGATGGCGGCTTTAAAGTGATTCTTGACATAGCTCCACATAGCTGTCATTCACACATTTGGGTTTTGTGTGCAGATTTTTCTTTCTTTCTTTTCTCTTTTATTTTGTAAAAAGGTGCTTTGTATAAAATTATATCTTAGCTTTTCTTGGTACCCATGTGTGATATCTTTTCATATCCATGACAGTAAAGAGTTGGAGCAAAGGAGAGAAAAGAAGCTCTGCTATGTTTCTGTGTTCTGCATATGGTCTTGTCTTTGCTCCGTAACATTATGATGCCTTCTTGACTATAGTAGATATTTTGTAGCTTTCTAGATACTTTGTATGTATGCAATATTGAAGTTAAATAAATCCGAAAAATATTGCCTCCTTTTGGTTGTCACTCAAGTAATTTCCTGCTGTATTTTAAACTTTTTGGCTGTAAAAGCCTCAGATCAACAGTAGATGGAGCTGTATTTTTAACTCCCCGTTTCACAGGTGAGGGAACATAATTGATCATATATCACTGTAGTAGCAGAACTAGTCACTAGAGGGAGATGTTGTTTAATTAAAGGCATCATGGTTTCCTTATTAAGTTGAAGTACCAATAAACTCCACTCACGGGCAACTTTACATACAATCTAATACAGCAGCTCCACTATAAATTCTACACTTTCAGTTATTGCTGACATCAAAATGAGATTCTTCCATTTCATATTTGCTATTAATGCGTTGGCGATGGTGTACTGGACTTAAGTATTTCTAATATTTTGTCCACCCCATTAACATACAAGAAGAGGGCCAAATATTTGAAATACTTTTAAAAGTAATGCAGTCCAGGACATTTAGCAACCACTTGCTATGACCTCAATAATAAAATCGTCACCTTTGTGATAACATCAACAATGTGGAATAAAAGTAGCATAGATAGCTGTTGGTGCCATGGGGTTCCACCATTCAGAGCACTCCATTTACCAAGCTGTCATTCCACTACACTGCATCCCAAACCAAAGGGGAAATATGTGGAATACACATATTTGGTGAGTTTCTTTCATTATTCTTTTGTGCCATCGTGACATGATTCACTTTTATGTCATAGCTACCATGTTTTACTAGTGTGAATATGTCTGCATTACATTTCACGACCAAATAAAAGTGCATATTGAATACACATGTTGTGCAATCATATTTAGTATTAGAGCAGAAACTTTTGGTAGTCAAAATATTTTCCAAAATGCACAACTAGTGACAACAATTGACTTATCTGAAATACAGATATTTCTGGATTTGTGTTTTAGTGACTAAAATTGGAAGTATTAGTGCAGTTTTCCTCTTTAGTTTGCACATAGTCCTCAAACAGCTGTCGTTGGCTCTGGGGATGAAATCAGCAGATTCTCTTGGTTTTGATTTTTGTGGTAAAAGTTCTGTTCTAATCGGATTTCACACAGATTCAAAACTGAGACAGTTTCATCTGGGTGAGGTAGAGTCCACAAAATGCTTGTGGTGAAAACCAGAAGTCTTCCTGCAGGGTGTCTGATAAACTGCTAAACAGAGAGAATGGGCCAAGAAAAAAACTGAGCAGCTAAGAAGTGTTGAGCACCACCATGTGGTCATTTATAAACCCCTTTATATGTTCAGAACCACCTCAAACTTTAATTTCAAAGCCATCTTTCTTGCATATATACCTATAGGTGAGCCACATATCTTACCTTTTCGTGGCACAACATGAACATGATGCCTTTTATTGGCCAGAATTCAAGGATCATGAGTTTGACTTCACTAATTTTGTAATTTTTTCTTGTTTGAAGCTAAAACAGTCACATATTTGAAGTATTTTCCAAATGTCTGCATGACTGTCTGTCAATGTCTACACTGAGAAAATATCATTAAAATGAAATAACAAATTTAGACAATGCACGTCATCGGAGGTATGAGTGATCCTAGCCATGAGTGCTTTCTAATTTCCTGTAGCTCTGTGATGTGATGTGGTTAAAAAGGGGCTCCACCAACAACTAGATACAAACTATCACATCTCTCATACAACAAATTTAGGTAAAATTAGTTCATTACAAAGCGTTTTGTATTAACAAACCACCGGTGTGAAGCACTGACAGCACAACAAAGCCAGAGATAAACGCTGCCTTTCTGACATTTCTTGAAGGTTAAAGAAAAGAACAGTTTGTCCTCTTGGTTTGTAATCAAAGCAGAAGATTCATTTACACTCATCTGTGGCCTCTCACTCATATCAACAAAACTGACCCTGAATATTCAGATTTCCAAGCCCAAAGTATAACGCAGTCAAAGGGGAAGACAGAACTGAACTCTTAGATTGTGCTTATTTGTCTTTCTATCACACAGTTTACAGAATAACATGTGCCTGCATCTAATAAGAACCTGAGTAGATCCAGAAGTAGTCGCTGGTTGGAAATACTCTCTCTGCTCTGAGGAAGTGGCAAATTGACATTTACAAAAACTAAATTTGATCTGAAAAAATCAGAATGAGAGAAAGCTACATGATCTGTGTTAAGCTATATGACGTCATGTTTTGAACTTGAGGAGAATGAAGAGGAATCTGGAGAAAAATACTATGAAATCCTGCTGTTAGATTCCAGATAAGTGGTCAGATAAAGCACAGATGCACTGTGCATATAGTCAATGGTAAATTACTTCTAAAAAACTTTAAAAGCCAGAAACTATTCTGAGCCTGAGGTTTTATGTTTCCAGCTCCTCTATGTTTAGTTCACTGTAATGATTTTAACTTATTTTTCTCTATATTATTCAATGGCATTTATTATGCTTTATTACATTTAACTGTGGTATTGATTTGCTTCTCCTTTATAAAATACTTTGCAACATTGGTTGAAGCTACTTATTTTATATTTTTATATTTTCTCCTCATGTATATTCTGCTGCCATTTGAAGCAATACTACTCAGATATATTAGAATATTTTTAATCCAAGACTTTCTTACGCATAACCACGGATGCAATGAGCCTCGAAACACAATAAACTTCTATGGATGTCACAGAAAACAGAAGCTGGTGATCAATCCTGAAGTCATCAGGGCTCCACAAACATCACAATATGGAGTCCTGGCGGTCACGTGATCAGAGCAGAGGCGTTCAAAAAGACGCACTGAGTGTTCCCTGACTTGGCCTCAGTGCACCAGAGGACACATGGAGCCTCCAGCTGCAGCTTAGACGCATCTGGGACGCAGCGCGCATGACCACACTGGAGATGAGCAGGGACACAGCTGCGCGTTTCTTCTCCACACATGCGGATATAAATCTGTTTATATCATGACTTTTTACTAATTTTATTTACAAGAAGTACTGTTTAGCAGAAATCTGCGATGGAGTCTGAAGAGAATAAGATCTCAGTGTGGGTTTGCCGAGAAGAAAAGCTGGTCCTGGGCTTGTCGAAGCGCACAACCTGCGCTGATGTTGTCAAAGTGCTTCTGGAGGACCGAAACTCTCAGCACGGCCTCTCCACGGCGCAGTCCTACTGCATCGTGGAGAAATGGAGAGGCTTCGAGAGGATTTTACCAAACAAAACCAAGCTCTTACGGCTTTGGGTCGCTTGGGGAGAGGAGAAGAAAAACGTGAAGTTCGTGTTGGTGAAGAGCGAAGCGTCTCTGGCGAACCACGGAGCCCGGAGCGCAGAGGCGCGTGTGGTGCTCAGCAAACAAAGCCCCTGTGTCACCAAAGGCACCGCACGGTCTGCCATGGGCGGCATCTCACCGGAGAAACAGCGCAGGGTCGTCAGGAAAGCTTTCCGAAAGTTGGAGAAGATTAACAGAAAGAGGGCGCAGGCGGCGCACAGAGACGCGTCCTGCGCGGAGAAGATGGAAACTTTGGTCCATCTCGTGGTTTCTCAGGATCACACGATCCGCCAGCAGATCCAGAGGATTAAAGAGCTCGACTCAGAGATCGAGAGGTGCGAGTCAAAGGTGCACTTTGACAGAATTAAAATGCACGGGGTCAACTATGTGCAGAACACATATCTGGTGGACGCAGCTGCAGCTTCCAGCCAAGAGGGACCGCAGCTGTGTTCACCCGAGACTTTAGCCAAGCTAGAGGAGCATGTCCGGCAGTGTGGGGAGATGGTTCAACTACAGGAGGAGCTGAGGGAGCAGGAGGCCCTGATAGACATGATCACGGTGCAGATCCAGGAGGAGCTGAACCACCGCTGGATGCAGCGCAGGAAAAAAGAGCTGCAGGGCAAAGACTCGGAGGCCTCAGCGGCCCTGCCCAACCAGGAGGCAGAGACAGCATCCCAAAATGAGCTGCTTTTGGAAGAAGAGCGGATCAAAACGCAGCTAGATGCGAGTTCATACATCGGTCTGCGCCTCAACACGGATTTAGAGGCTATTAGGAGCGATTTAGAGCTGACCCAGCAGATTTGCGGGGCGAGAGAGAAGGAGATCAGGGATTTGCAGGAGAAAGTCAACACTTTGGACATGGAGGAAGGGACGGGCGGGGAGGAGGGATGCAAAGAGGAGGCAGGCGATAAGATGGGGATGATGAGCACTTTGGAGAGGAGAGGTGGGTGGGTGGAGCAGGCCAGAGGACTGTCAAAGGCTCACAGTGTGAACGACGACGACTCAGACACTGGTTTAAGTTCTCTGCACAGTCAGGACTCAGACAGCATGCCTGTGTGGGAGTCACTGGTTTAGTGTTCATGGAAGGTGGTGGATTAATCAATTCAAAAAGAAAATTCACTTCTGCAGACTCAGGGATTCTAAATACTCCAGCATAAACATGGGTGATGGAGGTTATGTATTCGTTGTATGGCATCATAATAATCCCTATATAGTCTTATTTTTTATAATACCATTCTGAAACTGGTTTACACTTTGGCACAGTAAGTGTTCATTTTTACCAAGTTGTTTGATGTAAAAAATAAAAAGAGTTGTTTTTAAAGCTTTGCTGCATTTGGTTCTCTTTTCTTTTCACAATGACCCAGATAGAACAAAATGGCATATATTAAACCCTTTGAACAGATGTCCTGAGATGAAGCGTGTCAAAATCTGTGTGTGTTCAAATGCCATTTCCACAACCTCTGCTTTCACACACACCTCAGACAGCAGGGGAACACAGTCAAAACACAAAGTCAGAGGTTTGGAGGATTATCCTGCAGATGTTGAACTTCATCATCTCAAGTTTCACAGACCCAGACACCAAGAGATAGAAAAAAAGGTCTTTTCTGTGAATCATAAAGTCATAACAATATCTGAAGTCAAAACAGAGACACAAAGCTCAAATAAAAAGTCTCTACATCCTGGTGACTCACTGAGCAACGATGACCTTCCTCTCTCAGATAATAAGCACAGACACTTTGCACTCAGATATGAACGGTACGAGTGTTTAGTCTTAAACTGGCTGCTTTTAAATCTGAACAACATCAGTGTTGAAATTTGCTATCAAAGTCTTGAGTCAGCAGCACAGAGAATCCACGTTTTATCTGCCAACTGCTAAAAGTCAGAGAGAGGCTCGGACATTTGCTTTGCCAAATGAAAACAGGCCACAGTTCAAGCAGCTAAATGTCTTTGAGGAATCCCTGCAGAGGAAAACCTTTTTTTAAATGTCAGCTCACATGTTTGGAGGTTTTGGTCAGATCATGAGAGATTTTCTAACTTCAAAGCTGTCTAAAAAGTTTTCTGTTTAAAAAGGAGAAACAAAGTACTTTGGTGGAAGAACCAACATTTTCAATTTAAAGAAAGAAGGGTCAATCTATAACTGAGGGACATTTTAAGTCCATGGGACATATATTGTATACATTTTTATTAAAAGTTTAAAAAAAAGTTATATTTTTTATGTTCATTGTGATCATGTCTTTACAAATTCCATAGTTACTTCTGCCAAGGAGGTTATGTGACACCCGGCGTTTGTGTGTCCATCTGTCCATCTGTCTGTCTGTCTGTTAGCAAGATAACTCAAAAACGCCTGGGCAGATTCAGATGAAATTTTGAGGGGATGTAGACTATGGTAAGAGGAAGAGCTGATTTAATTTTGGTGGCAATCCGGAAAGGATCCTGGGTTCTGGATCACTTTGAATTTTTTAGTATGTTTAAGTACGTGGTCCAAAAGATGACAAAAAAACATCATAGGTTAGTATGTCGTCCAACAAATTGGAACAAGGTGTACAGATAGCTCAACTGGTTAAGAAGGTGATTTATAAACAGACCTGTATCAGAAATACAGGTTTGATTCCAGCTCATGATCCTTTACTGCATGGGTTTCCTGTTTTCCTCTCTATCCTTGGCAGAGGTCTGCACTCTCTGAGTGCTTTTCTAGTTTAGTATGTTGTCCAAAATGTGACTAAAACATCATAGTTTAGGATGGCGTGCAAAATATGGAAAAAAGGCAATAGTTTAGTATGCCGTCCAAAATGTCACAAAAAACTAATACTTTAGTATGTCAACCAAAATGTGACCAAAACATCATCATTACCTCTGCCAAGGAGTTTATGTGACACCCAGCGTTTGTATGTCCATCTGTCCGTCTGTCTGTCTGTTTGTTAGCAAGATAACTCAAAAACGCCTGGGCAGATTCAGATGAAATTTTCAGGGGATGTAGACTATTGTAAGAGGAAGAGCTGATTTAATTTTGGTGGCAATCAGGAAAGGATCCTGGATTCTGGATCACTTTGAATTTTTTAGTATGTGGTTTAGTACGTGGTCCAAAAGATGACAAAAACATCATAGGTTAGTATGTCGTCCAACAAATTGGAGCAAGGTGTCCAGATAGCTCAACTGGTTAAGAAGGTGCTTTGTAAACAGAACTGTGTCAGAGATGCAGATCAAATTCCAGCTCATGATCATTTACTGCATGGGTTTCCTGTTTTCCTCTCTCCCTGTTGATTTTAGAATGCAATAAAATTGTTCATGAAAATATGTCTTATGTTTCCATGAAAATACAATACAATACTTCAATTTCTAAATTGTACATAAATGTATGTGAATACAATGTTCCATGGGAATGTCAATATCCTTGGCAGAGGTCTGTGGTCTCTGAGTCATAGTTTGGTATGTTGTCCAAAATGTAACTGAAACGTCATAGTTTAGTGTGTTGTCCAAAATGAGAGAAAAAACGTCACAGTTTAGTGTGTCGTCCAAAATGTGACAAAAACGTCATAGTTTAGTATGTCATGCAAAATGTGACAAAAACGTCATAGTTTAGTGTGTCGTCCAAAAATGACAAAAACGTCATAGTTTAGTGAGTCGTCCAAAATGTGACAAAAACGTCATAGTTTAGTATGTCATGCAAAATGTGACAAAAACGTCATAGTTTAGTGAGTCGTCCAAAATGTGACAAAAACGTCATAGTTTAGTATGTCATGCAAAATGTGACGAAAATGTCATAGTTTAGTATGTTGTCCAAAATGTGACAAAAACGTCATAGTTTAGTTTGTCACCAAAAAAATGACAAAAATGTCATAGTTTAGTTTGTCGCCAAAAAAATGACAAAAATGTCATAGTTTAGTTTGTCGCCAAAAAAATGACAAAAATGTCATAGTTTAGTATGTCATGCAAAATGTGACAAAAACGTCATAGTTTAGTATGTTGTCCAAAATGCGACATAATCGTCATAGTTTACTATGTGGTCTAAAATGTGAGAAAAACATCAGAGTTTAGTATGTCATCCAAAATTTCAGTAAAATGTCATATTTTCGTATGTTGTCCAAAATGTGACAAAAACTTCTTAGTTTAGTATGTCATCCAAAATGTCACCAAAAAGGTCATAGTTTAGTATGTCTTCCAAAATGTTCTAAATCGTACATAAATGTATGTGAATACAGTGTTCCACGGGAATGTCAATATCCTTGGCTTAGGTCTGCGCTCTCTGAGTGCTTTTCTAGTTTAGTATGTCGTCCAAAAAGTGAAATAAAATTTCATAGTTTAGTATGTTGTCCAAAATGTCACAAAAACGTCATAGTTTCATATGTCATCCAAAATGTGACCAAAAACGTCATAGTTCAGTATGTTGTCAAAAAAATGACAACATCATAGTTTAGTGTGTTGTCCAAAATGTGGAAAAAAAAGTCATGCTTTAGTGTGTTGTCCAAAATGTGGAAAAAAAAGTCATGCTTTAGTGTGTTGTCCAAAATGTGGAAAAAAAAGTCATGCTTTAGTGTGTTGTCCAAAATGTGGAAAAAAAATGTCATGCTTTAGTGTGTTGTCCAAAATGTGGAAAAATATGTCATGCTTTAGTGTGTTGTCCAAAATATGGAAAAAACCGTCATGTTTTAGCATGTTGTCCAAAATGTGGAAAAAATGTCATTGTTTAGTATGTCGTCCGAAAATGGACAAAAAATTTAATTATTTGTCTGAAAATGGGCAAAAACATCACCGTTTAGTATGTCACCCGAAAATGGACAAAAAACGTAATACTTTAGTATGCCATCTGAAAATGGGAAAAAAATTGTCATAGTTACCTCCGCCAAGGAGGTTATGTGACACCCGGCGTTCGTGTGTGTGTCTGTCTGTCTGTCTGTCTGTTAGCAAGATAACTCAAAAACGCCTGGGCAGATTCAGATGAAATTTTGAGGGGATGTAGACTATGGTAAGAGGAAGAGCTGATTTAATTTTGGTGGCAATCCAGAAAGGATCCTGGATTCTGGATCACTTTGAATTTTTTAGTATTGTAGCGGCCGTGGGGGCCGCTATGACTGTGTTCCGGATAGGGGGGCCGCCAGGCATCATGGGGGGAATTATGTGTTCTTTGGGAATTGTTTTATGGGGTTGTTTGTTTGTTCCAGACGTTCTTTAATTACTGGTTGCATTTAGTTAGTTCAGTTCTGCGTTCTGAGTTCGTTTGTGTGTTTGTTGTTTTCATGTGTACTGTAGCTCAGGGGGGTTACGGGAGGAGTGACATTGGCCTGCGAGCCAGTACGTTGTGAGTTCTGGAGTGCTTATTGTGGTAGAGACAATAAAGCCTGGTGTGTTAAATTCAAGATCTCTCATCATTCCTGCCTTAAGTCGCCGCTCAGTGCTACAGTATGTTTTAGTATGTGGTCCAAAATATGACAAAAATATCATAGGTTAGTATGTCGTCCAACAAAGTGGCGCAAGGTGTACAGATAGCTCAACTGGTTAAGAAGGTGATTCATAAACAGAACTGTGTCAGAGACACAGGTTTGATTCCAGTTCATGATCCTTTACTGCATGTTTTCCTCTCTATCCTTGGCAGAGGTCTGCACTCTCTGAGTGCTTTTCTAGTTTATTATGGAAACAATCACTTATTAGTAAGAATGACTGGATATCACTAAAATGTCAACTAAATAACCGTACGAATTTAATAACCACCTTCTAATTAGCTAAACAATAATAAATTAGCTTATTTAAAAATTGTTTTGATTGTGTTCTTTTTTTGTTAAGGTAAGATAATCATGACAGATATATTTTATATTTATTATATCAAAATTTGTATGGAACACAACAAATTGTGTCTGTGTCTGAGAAATCGCTTTCAACTAAGTTCCCCATTACAAAAACAACTCTCAGGGAAGTGTGTTAATTCCAGATCACATGACCTGCTCCACATGATGTCATTTTCTCCTGAAGAAAAGACCGGCAAGACTTCAAGGCTTTCTGAGTTATTTGAAATAAAGACGTGGATTTATCGCATGTCAACAGGTTTACTGCAATATCTTTATAAATAACTTTTAATTTTACTCAATTGTATATTTAATATTTAGAATAATCTTTCTCTAAAAATATCATGTTGTCAGAGGCGGATCCAGATTAAGTTTAGTGGGGGGGACAAGGGGGTACAACAGATATTTTTTTTTGGGGGGGGGGGCACCGAAAAGTTGTAAGAAAAAATGAAAGCTGCAACCGAACTCTCACTTTTACAAAGTATTTTTCATGTTTGTTTGTTTTTTTGGCTCTTTAACCCAATAGGAAAGCTTTTCATTTTGGACTGTTAACATTAAAATTATGATGGACTGGGTTCCTTGTTTATGTGAATTTCAACATCATCAGCTGCAACATCTGCCTGTTATGTAAAACTAGTAAGCTCAACGACAGTATCCTGAGGGCAATTAAGTGACAAATATTGCGAGTTAGATAATGAAATATTTTCAAGAAATTCATTTAAACAAGAATATTAAACATTTAAAAAATACAAAGCATTTAATTAAATTATTAAACCTTTAAAAAGACAAAACATTTAATTAAAAAATTAAATGTTTTACTCGAAAATGAAATCTTAAAGACAGTAAAGCTTTAAATAGGAATTACACAGAAAATACAATGAACCATTTAAAAAGAAAATTAAACATTCAAAGGTGGTAAAACATTTAAAAATAAATACCTTAAAGATTTAATCTAAAAATGAAACATTGGGAACGGAAAGGAAACTTTTCAAACAAGCTGATAAAACATTTGAAAAAAAAAACAATTAAACATTAAAAAGACAAAATATTTCAAAATTAAATCAGACATTAGAAAAGAATAAAAGGTGAGAAAAGAGCAAAACTAAACATTTAAGAAGAATCAAACTAAAGACAAAACATTTGAAAAGACACCAGTTAGACTTTCGAACATCAAATTAAACAGAAGAGGCAATAAAATGATGAAAAAGAGCAAAAACAAAATAAACAGATTTAGTATTCGAGTGAGTAGCTCAGGGGGTAAGAAGCAATACTATCAAGCAGAAGGTAGTAGGTTCAAGACCCATCATTGGCCTTTTTCTTTTTGTCTAAGTTTTTCAGAAAATTTAAGATGGGTCTGGTCTTGAACCAGCAACCTGCAGCTCCATAGGCAAATCCTTAACTCACTGAGCTACAGATCAGACAAAAAACAAAAGCAGAATTTCGTCGTCCCCTTGTCATCGTAGTTTCTAAGTGACCACATGGATGGAGCCAAGGCGGAGTCTGGGTGGAGTCAGGGCAGATCAAACACAACATTTTTATATTTTAGTAACATTGTAGTATTTTTGTTTTCTTCTTTTGGTCAGTTTCTGTCTCTTGAAGAACCTCAAACAGAGGTCCAGTGGTTTCCTTCTGAAGCTTTGAGGATTATTGATGCTACATAAAAACAAAAACAAAGGAGTCACGCTTCCTCCGAGCCGTGGACGAGAGGCTACGTAACCTCCATGGCCACTGTGTTCTCTGATAGACTGTTCAGTGCTGTCTTGTCTAGGAGGACAGTTCAGATAATGATTATGATTATTAGTGAGACATTTGGAGCAGATATTCATTTGTAGTAAATGGAAATATTTAAAATCTTGAAGTTAAACTTAGAAGAACACAAACTCTAACAGAAAACTTTGTTGATACGTTTTTGTTTTGTTTCCAGATGTTAAGTTAAAGGAGTTTTTTTTGTGACATATAACCAATCAAATCACTCCAGAAGACAGAGCAACCACAGGTAGATAAAGGTTCAGAGCCGAAGTAGCACCATTTTTAAATGCATTTATTACCGTAAATCAGTAAAAACTAAAATACTGATAATCAGTAAATCAGCCAGCCCACAATTACTACAATTTTATAATGTATGTCTCTTTCTTTTGACTTATTTGTACAATATACAATGTGTATGATGGTGTTTTTATGAACAAAGGCTTTACAATGATGTTTTCTCAGAGACATACTATGCTACTCTGTTTGTTCTGGCCCTGGGCCACTGCAGTCCTCCTCTGTTGTTTTCTGGATTGTACTCAGCTGCATGCCTTCATCCACCTGGCCTCCGTTGACTCGTCCCTCCTGCCGTCTCTGGAGCTGAAGATGAACTGGATCAGACCAAAGTACCGTCCAATCACGATGCCAGCTGCCTCTCAAAAGGCTCCTTCATCTGGTGGCACTTCTTCTGAGGGAAGCTGAGCTTCAGCAGAACTTTGGAGATGTGTTCCAGCGGTTGGTGGATGTGAGGGGAGATAGAGAGAGACCTTTGAACTGTTCAGAAAGGAAAACAGGGAACCCATTGGTAGTTTTAGTTTAGGGTGCTACTGCGGTGTGTTTTTGGGTTTTAAGAGGTGAACAGGAAGAGGTTTTTTCATATTGATGATCTTTTACTTTGTTCCTGGTTGGAATGCCCAACAATGTCAACGTGAAGTTCACTTTTAGTTCTGTTTATTTATTTTTATTTTACTAACACCCATTTGCTTTTAACCCCTTCACATGCTGTGTTGTTATAAACTTACTCTTTCAAATAAATACTCGTCTAACTGTCTGGAAACCAGCGTTTGGACTGTTTTTGTGTTGCTCCTCACCTACTTCAGACAGCCGGGACAGAACAACGTTTTGTGGACTAAAGGCTATACTATGATGTTTTTAGAACAACCTGCTATACTATAGGCTTTTTTAAATTGAAATATTCCTATGACTTTTTTTGTTTTAGTTTTTTTTTTTGTTTTTTTCCTTTAGCAACATATGAGAATTTGAACAGTTTTAAAAATGACTATACTTTACTGGTGCAATGAACTATTATTCTATGGCATTTTTTAGACCACATATTAAGATGTTTTCTTGAATAACATACTATTTTGACAATATACTGCACTATGACATTTTTTAAACCACATATCATACATGACAATTTTTGGCAACATCCTATCATTTTGCACTTTTTGAACCACATAATTTCTTTTGGATGGTTATCTGCATTATTTAATATCAAACAAGAATTCCTGGTGCTGAATGCTAACTGAAAAAATAATGTTTATGCAATATCTACAGATTGACCATAATATTCATTATAGTTCAGAAGAGCACTAACTGATGTTTAGAAGCATATTTGCAGTAAAAGGGAAAATCTTGTCTTCAGTATTGATTGGCTGTGACGTGATATTTAACTAATTAGACAGTGCTGTGGGCTGGGCATTACTGGAGACTATAGTCAAAGAGGAAGCTGCACCAGAGCAAATTAATTTCATAAAAGATAATTGCAAAAATTCCTAATATCAGATCCAATAAGAGGCCAAGGCCAATAATTAACCCCTCGTACTGACATAATGTTAATTAACTGAAGGGCCCTTGTAGGGACTCTGCATTCTTCAGTTGTCATTATGTAAATGATATTAAAAGGATGCTGTGGCATGACAGACTGGCTCTGATACTGATCTTAGTGGATCAGACCTCAGTCATAATGAGACTCGACTCACTGGAATGGAGGCTGCAGCTGTGAACCTGCCATTGGCTGTTTATTAAGCATGGTTTTCTCCTCCCCTTCTGCTATCTAAATGTTACTGTGGTCTCCTTTATTACGGGAAATAACAACAACCACATCCAGGCAGCAAACTTCCACACTGAAAATTCCAAATTTTGCCCAGTATTTGAACCGTGCAATGAAACAGCGTCTCTGTGTGCAAATGCTTCAAAGACACAATTCTGTCATAAACATTTTGAGGAAACACATTCGCTGCATCCTTCACATTCTGTGCTGCATGATAGTCTGACTATGTGAGATTTTAACTGATCTGCTCCATGCCATTTTAAACAAACAGCGCTTACTGCATTCACATCCATTCAGTCATCAGCAGGCCTTCAACTGAATCAGAGTAGAACCGTCCTCTGCAGACACTGAAAACCAGCGTCCATCTGGAGGTAAGAAAAGCAACATGATACTGCTGCTGATTCCTGGGTTCCTCTACTGTCAGAAAAAAATCTGGGTTCAGCATCGGAGAATAAAAGCAAACATTAGAACCAGTATCAAGTTACTAACATGTGTTGCTTTATAATTGAATACACAGTGACACATAAGACAGCACAAAAGTATACATTACTCCCTGTGTCCCCAGAGTTGTACAGCCACTTAAGTGTACTGAAATGCTGAAAAGCAAAGGGAGAATAAAAGATGAACTAAATGTTTTTCAGCATTTAGAGTGACTGACAGACAGCAGCAAAGAAAATGTTACAAAACTCTCATATGTGTGAATATGTGAGCATCATTTGGGGTAAAGTCTGTGTTCCCAGTGTTACGCAGTGATGTGGAGTTAGCATTTAGTAGCGACAAAGAAGTCAGCAATTAGGAGAATAGTGGCCTTCTGCACATATTAACTAGGAAGTATCCAACAAAAACTTTCTGATGCCTTCAATAAAAGATAAAACAATAAAAAAAGTCGCTGTTTAGCAGAACAATTAGTCTAGACAAGAAAATGATCGATGGAAATGATGCATGTCGTAAGTATGAGTCAACAGCCTCATAGTTGTAATTCGTCTCCCTACCAGAAGGGGGCAATTAGTTGCTGCTTGCTTTTGTTTAAACTACAAAAAAACCCTCTTGGTTAGGTTTAGCCACCTAAACTGCTTTTTTTGTAAAGTTTAGAAAAAGATGATGATATGAGTTAAAATACACCAGTGCAAAAGCTTCAGTCTACTATGGCGTATTTTTTCAAAGAAAACTGCTCTATAATGTTTTTCACAGCCGACTTAACATTATTTCATCATATGGCATGTTTTTACCACATGTTGAAAAAATCGCATTTTTTCGACATACGATATACTATGGCATTTTTTTGTTGACAAAATTCATGATAATTTTTTTTTTCAAAGAAAACTGCTCTATAGTGTTTTTCACAGCCAACTTAACATTATTTCATCATATGGCATGTTTTTACCACATGTTGAAAAAATCGCATTTTTTTTGACATAGTATACTATGACTTTTTTTTTGACAAAATTTATGATAATTTTTTTTTCTAAGAAAACTGCTCTATAGTGTTTTTCACGGCCTACTTTACATTATTTCATCATATGGCATGTTTTTACCACATGTTGGAAAAAAAATCGCATTCTCAACCTTTTTTCAGTGATGTACCCCGTGTGTACTATTTTTTCATTCAAGTACCCCCCAACCAAGGCAAAGCATTTTTGGCTGACAAAAACAGACAGATATAAAATACAGCACTACGTCATCAGTTTCTGATATATTAAATTTTATATCAATGGAAAAAAAATGCTAATTTGTCGTGGTCTTTCTTCAACTACTTGGAGAAAAAGAACTAAAAACTTGTTGAAAATAAATAATTGATTCAACTGTAAATAAAGATTTCTACACAGAAATAATCATAAACGTAAAGTGTCCTCTTACACACGTAGACAAAATTATTGCTATCCCTCTGTTAATGAAAGAAAAACCCACAATGGTCACAGAAATAATTTGAATCTGACAAAAGTTTAAAAAAAAAAATCTGAAAATTAACCAGTGAAAATCAGACATTGCTTTTGAACCGTGGTTCAACAGAATTTCAAAAAATAAACTCTTTCGTCTAAATTCTTCCACAAACTGTGTTTATGGTAATAAAATGGAATGGCCTACTTGATATGAAATTCAGTTTATGAACTTCCATTTGTATTTTGTTGAAGAATTATTGAATAAATATATTTTATAAAGAATTTTTGAATTGTTGCTAGTTTTTAAATTATTTTTTAAAAATCTCATGTACCCCCTGGCATGCTTTCAAGTACCCCCAGGGGTACTCGTACCCCCATTTGAGAACCGCTGCTGTAGTACATTTGAAAACAAAATGTGCAAAACATTGGAAATGCAACAATAAAATATTTTAAAAATAAAATATTTGCAAAAACAGCACAAATATTATAAAGGGCAAGAATAAAACAGTTTGCTGTATTCAAGTGACACAAGTTTAGCTAGCAACGGGCCACAATGACAAAGACTTCGGTGGAGGTTAATGACCTGTCGGAGCACACAAAACAAAGTTAATGGAAGCAGCAGCTTAGCGTGCAGCTTTATTTTCAGGCTGTGATGAAATCCGTCAATCCAAGTCCAAAAAAGTCTGTCCATTCGTTAGAAAACACCAAATACTGCATGTGGCTCTCTGTACAAATGGGTTTTTAAAGGATGTTTTGAAGGCACTAACTGCTAAAAATTGTGAATGATTTAAGTTTGCATGTATTCTTAGTGCTAGGACTCTGGACTGCTCCTTAATTTTGTTGCTTTGAACACATGGTAACTCCTCTCTTCACATATGTAAATTATGGCAGCTGGTCAGCAAGAGTTCAGAGAGAGTTTAGTTTTTAAAAAACCCGATTCATTATCAAGGGGACAAAAATAGGATTCCAAACAGGGAGGAGGACATGTGCCTCCCAATCCCAAAGGAAAAGGATGAACTCTTTATCAGTGGATCACAACATTACATATGACTAATTCTGCTACTAAAATGTAATTCTACCTACTGTAAGACCATCTCTGAGGCCCCCTTTGAGTGAAAACCTGACAAAATATCCTCATTTTCCCAGAGTGTCCTGACTGTCAAGGTCTGAAACTGAAACTGGTCTGGACAAAACAGAAATACAAGAACACGCACGCACACAATCCACCTTAAGTGTCTTTGTCCTTTAAATTTAGGGCAACATCATTGTCAGACAAGAGGAAGTACCGTGTTACATGCTGTGTGAATGGCAGCCTTCCTGCCTCCCGACACACTCCTCTGTGCTCGCCTCTCCCTTATGGCTCTCCTTTCATTCACCGCTTTGTTACACTGAGGAACATAAATTAGCATGACCTGATAGAAAAAGACTCTTTTTCTCACCAGCGAGGGCGTAATAGTGCATACAGTACTCTCAGGGGAAAACAGGAGCGCATTCCTTTTCTTTTGTTTCACAGATGTAGAGTGTTTCCCACATCGCTGAATGCAGTTGCATGAAATGTCAAGTTCTGATTATGTTGAGTGTCTGCAGAACTCTGGAGCCGTCTGAGAGGAAAATCAGGAATCTGAAGTGTCCTTCTCTAGAGCTTATTGCTGATCTGGCCTTATTAAAAGAGACAAAAGCTTGCGAGGAATGTCAGCCCTGCATCTGAATATATTTCTCTGCACTCAGAGCGTCATGCAGCCTTTTTGTCTCTGATAACACAAGGTTCTGTGTTTTATTACAACTTCTTGACATGTACATAAACATGCACAGCTGACATCCCTGCGTTCGCTAACAAACCGTACCAGACTCAAAGAAAGAAAATGTGACTGTCTTTGTTCTGGGGTCGTCACAGAGTTCACAGGTCACATTATGGGAGGTTAAAGTTAGTGAAGCATCGCTGCCATCTGACTCTTTCTGCTGGGGGTCGTAGAGGTGAACAGTGGGGAAGAAGGAGCCGATAGAGAAAGCACACTTTGAGCAACAGGACTCTCAGGCTCTTCATGGCCGGAGCAGAGGGTTTGAATGTGGAGAGACGCGAGCAACAGGGAACGGAGGTCTCTGAACCGCCACTAAATCATTATGTCATTTGAGTTAAGTCAATAAAGAGCTGTGAGAAGCTCTCCATGCATCAACTCTGGCCAAATGACTGCCTGAAGAAAATCCCCTTCAGAGGAGAATTTCACATGTCAGCAGGTGTTTTGTTTACATAAAAGCTGATGATTCAATTCAAACCTCATTTGGGAAACACTCCTCAGACCTTACGTATGTTATCTCACAGCAGGTCCAAATGAAAGGAAGCCCTGCAAATGTTACAGGTCAACAAATTGTAGATCAGCCTTATATAAAAGAACTGATCAGATCAGAACACATGCGAAAATTGTGTTTTTATGCAATAAGAGTAAAGCAGCCACAGCTTTGGGCTTATAGTGCCCGTAAAGTTTACATATTATATGTGGGAGTTGATTCTCAGCCATTTTTTCAGTATTGTCACAGAGTTATTATAATTTATGTTGCAAAAATGCATGCAAAACCCCCTAAAACATATGCATGCTTTCAGTTGCAATATGAGACTTTTTATATAATGACTGGGGTTAATAAACAGTGGATTGATCCCTTAATAAATGAATGCAATAGATTCTTTTTTTTTTTCAATCAGCACAACATTTGACTATTGCTTTCCGTACTTCAAACAAAATAATAGATTTTTTTTTTTGGGTGGGGACACATGTTTGTTGGAGGGATGTATCTACTGCCATTTATCTTAAAATGCAAAATAACATAACTGATTCCTTTCTGTCTCGATGTCTTTGTTGTAAGTCACTTCTCTACTGGTGTCTTCTCTGCATCTCTACTGTTACTATCAAATAAAAGGCACAATTTCTAAAAAGGGAGGCAGGTAAATTCATCAGTCCACAAACCAACAAACTCCCGGAGAGCGAAATGCTAAAAACATGAACCTGATTACAAATGATGTAACACCAGACAACAGAAAAACTGGGTGAGGTAAAGTCACTGCAGGGACTGTCTCCAACTTTAACATTAAAACGATCTGTTGAGATGTACACACTTCAAAAGCAAGCCAAGCAAACCACCACATACTACCAATTTTGCAAAGGCTACTTTGAATTTATGTTCACTTATTCTTTTCTTGTAACTATTTTTCTCTATTAAGGGTAAATGAGACATTTTGCCTGAATTATTTGTGTTGTAATATTGTTTTGTGGATAATTTATTTATTCACCGAATTACTGATGAACAACCAGAAAGAACCCTGATGAAGGCAAGATTGTCATAACAGCTGAAAAACAAGGAAAATTTAACAGTATACCCAAAGAAACCGGAGCAAATTTGCATGTACTGTTTCACGTGAAGTACTTCCAGCTTTTAAAATTCCCTCGGATGTTTTCGGCACAGAGATCTCTCTGACATGGTGAAATCTGTCAACACTACTTTAAAATACATGAAACTGTTGAATAGAAGAGAAATCACCTTGTCAAATTAATTACTTTGAAATATATGATTTTTTCTGTCGTCAAAGGAAATTCCTGGCATTCAAGGAAGGGAAAAAAACGGAACTTCTCTTAATGGCATGAACCTGCCAGCATTCCCTAATCCCTGGAATGTGTCACTTTGTGTTCCTGGCAGCCTTTGTTCGGCCTCAGACAGTGATCTGCCGTGAAGTCACTAATGAAGGTATTGACTTGAGACCCAGGACTTGAGTCCCAGCGCTGAGGTGTGAGCTGCTCAGAGAGCACTTGGCCTGCTGCTAACAGACTGGAGCCGCTCATTAGGGCCCATTGTGCTGGTGGCAGGTGTGTTAATCCTGTCAGGCTGGGTGGTGACCCGGAGACCTCGCCGCTGGGATACTGTACCGTTCCTCTCCGAGCCGCTCAAGGCCTGTCACCTCCTGTAGGAGCAGACGTAGCCCAGATCTGTCACCAAGTGGCTCATTACCCTCCAATAACCCTCTGAATCACAACTAATAATCCAGAACACAGAAAGTGTAAGACAGGACCGTGCTACTCTCTGCTTACCAAACCTTTGTAAACCTTAAACATTGCCGGTGTCGCAGGAGGTTTTTGGAATAATTTGTGAAAATCACTGGAGGCACATAGATCAATAAGCCATCATGATTCATCCCTCAAGCACACACACATTGTCTCATCTGCCACAGTGGACACACAGTCTTCAAACAGAGAACACGGACCAATGCAAAATATGAAACCTCTGATGTCTGTTTTTTTATCATTTTATCACAAATTTACAAGGGAACGAATAAAGCCACAGACAGACCAGCTCATGATTTAAAAGGCCAACAGTTCAATGATTTAATATATTATAAGATTACCAGTGCTACGTTACATTATGTTACATTACCAGTGTGATTTATTCTCTAAGCTTTATAGAACTGACATAGACTGAATACTGATGTGAACAGTGTCTGGTAAACTTAAATTCACATCAGTTACAGTAAATTCAAAGAGGCGGATATTTCTGATTTTCCTCATCAGCCCTGCAGTATATTATGAGCTAACTGATATAATCCAAGCCATCCAATGGAGCATTTCTTTGGTTTGCAGGTTAAAAACCATGTGGTGACCCATCAACAGGGGCATCAGTTCTGATGGTCATGGTTCGAGTCCAGCTAAAGGCAATTTACTGCATGCCGTTCCCCACTCTTCTACCTACGTTTCCTGTCTCTCTCTCACTGTCCCATCTAATAAAAATGTCAAAATGCCCAAAAAATAATACTTAAAAAAATGTCTACATGTTGAGGTTGCACTCTTTTGTCACTGTTCAGATGTTTTCCTAGAAATAGAAAATCCAGTTTTGAAGTGACAAAACCACTTCTGTTTGCAAAAGAACAACTGAAGCTCAGAATTACATTGTGTTTAGTTCTGCACAATGGGACAATATTAGGAACATATTTACGCATATATGCATGTTATTGAATACGGCCAATATGCAATAACGCAAAGATGATGTGACTTACGCTAAAATTTCGCGAATACACTCATTTTGAATTTTAAGTGTATTAGCTGGACAGTTAGTGCATCGCCACAGATATCAACACTGAAGTCGTTTATAAAATTGTTGCTATGATGTTTCACTCTAAATCTAAAATGCAACACTCCTGATGATGCCAATAATCATTAAAAAAAAGTTGGGGATCAGTGGGCATCATGATTCTTCCTGAAGTGACCATGAATGTTACAAAAAGTTTCTTGGTATTCTGGACCAAAGTGGTGGACTGACCTGCGGACGTTCAAAAGCAACACAGCAAGTGTTCAAGTAGAATTCAGCTCTCATTTGCTCCCAGTTGGCTAAACTCTTTTCAGGAAACTCTCTGTGGCTGTCTGCCTGTCTTCTCTTAGTGGCACATTTTAATTTAAGAGCTGATATCTAGACATTTTTCATGTTCTTTTTTGATTATCAAAATCAAAGGTACTTAATGGCCTCTTTTCTCGTTATATTTCTAACCTTTGAGTATCTCATGTCTCTTCTGAAGATGTACATTTATTAGCGTCCTTTACTGATTATATTTGAGTTTTTATTTTCTTTGAACTGTTTTCTATTTTGTGCAACAATGATTTCGTCTCTTTGTTTTTTAAACACCATGTTGTGCTTGTATCGTCTTTTAATGTCTGGTGATTTTATGACTTGTAAAGCACTATGTAACCTGGATTTGAAAAGTTCCTCAGAAATGTTTGGTGTTGGACAAATATAAAACTAGTACCTGAACACAGGTGGAACTAGTACTGAAAAATGAAAGTACATTATCAAGGAAGACAAAATATTTTTGCTTTTTTCTCATTATTTTAGATGTTCTATAGCAGATGTAGATCAAAACCAACATTTGTGGGGCGACTGTGCATCAGTCGGATTACAGTAAAGGCAATTTCTGAATATAATTCCTGTCAAGTCCCACTTTTTTATGAACAAAACTGTCTGTTGTACTTGAGAAAATGAAACCTTAATTCACACTGCTGTTCCCATAAAATAAACCAGTTGAGGAGCTCATCGGGCTGCAATAAAATGTGAAATATGTGAACACATGAGTCCACCACTTCATCCATCCATCCATCCATTCTCTATACACCGCTTTGTCCTCACTAAGGTCGCAGGAGTCTATTTCAGCTGACTAGGGCGAAGGCAGGGGACACCCTGGACAGGTCGCCAGTCCGTCGCAGGGCTACATATACAGACAAACAATCACACTCACATTCACACCTACGGACAATTTAGAGTGATTAATTAACCTCAGTATATATTTGGACTGTGGGAGGAAGCCGGAGTGCCCGGAGAAAACCCACGCATGCACAGGGAGAACATGCAAACTCCATGCAGAAAGATCCCAGGCCCAGGCCGGGATTTGAACTGGGGATCTTCTTGCTGCATGGCTAAAGTGCTAACCAGTAATCCGCTGTCCACCACTTCACTTCATTCAAATTGTTCATGTGAATTTTTTATCACATGTCTGTGTTATGTTACAATATTAAATCTGTGGTCACCTCAGACAACAGCCACCGTTAAATGGTGGTTGTATTTTACATATTTATTTTCAAGACTCAGTAAGGAATTGACAAACTTGAGCCTTCTGGAGCTTTAAACTCCTACCATTAGTTATAAACTCCTTTAAAAACACAAAATAAAATAAATGTATGTCTTAATTCTTCACACATTTTGAGTATTTATTCTGATAATGTCAAAGAACTGCTTGTATAACTTAAACAAAAACAAAAAAATTGGTTGCAAGCACATTTTAAAAGCAGCAATAAAATGAACCAAGTTTGTTGTTTTTCAAAAACATTCTAGAATCTTTAAAGAGGTGAAATTCTGTGAAACTCTTCAGTTCGATGAGGACTTCTTGGGAGAAAGATCACAGCATTTAGTGAAGAGATCGGACAACTACCACGATGTTCTCCTGTGTCGGAAAACGCAGAAAGGTTAGTATCTGATTCTCTGTTGTTATTATTATTATTGTTATTCACTGTTCATTTGATTTCATGGATTGAGATGATTTCCACAGAAATGTGACAATCTTCATGTGTTTGTTGATATTTTTCTGTTTATCAGTTAGGTATGTGTCTGTGACATTTCCTCACAAGTGATTTTCTATCTGTTTAACAGGAAAAAGTTAATAATCAGGATGTCCCTGAGTGTCCAACCACCACAGGCTCAAGTCCTGCTGAGGCAAAACCCAAAAAGACCTGGTGGTTTGGCAGATGGCTCTGTCATGTTAAGGTACATTTTACTCATTATTTCTTCTACAATTTACTGTTATTTTCCACATTTCTCTGTTTTGTTAGTTCAGATAATGGCTAAAATCATAGAAAAAATATATGTATATTTTCATGTTATTTTTTGAATGGTTCAGTATCCTATAATTTTTTTCAAACTTGATCAAAATATCTGGTGTTTTTGCTGCCAGATTTTGCCATTTTTTAGGTTTAACAAAGCTAAATATGTCAAATAATAACCAGTGAACAAACAATGTAGTATGTTGTCTGTCTCGGCTCTCTTTAACAGTTATTTTTTTGTATTTGTATCCAGCAGCAAACCAGCAATCGAGTGATTCCACTCAATGAAGACACGGACGAGATGTATGAAATTCTTTCTCTTTCTGTTCCCTTTTGAATTAATTGAACACATTATATTGGTGTTATTTCCATTTTGTTCACTCCATGCAGTACAATTATAGCTGTGTTTCCTTTTATCAACAGTGTTGACACCGGCTGCAAGGATGTGTCACTGAAAATCCCGGTCTTTGAGACGGCCGTAGCAGAAAGGTATGAAATTCTTTTACTGTCTGTTGCTGTTTGAAACTGATCATTTCAGGTGGCTGTTTTTCCACCATCTCAGATTTTGTTCAGAGTTGATTTAATTGTCAGTTTAAACTAAGTTCTGTGAAATATGTTGACTAACATAACAGCTTACTAGCACTAGAAAATGTATTATTTTCTGTCTAAAAGACGACCTAGCTGACTCTAGGTGAAGCTAATTAATAGAATATTTTTGAGGACAGAATATTTCACAGATGTTAGTTTTGGGTCCCAAATAACAAATAAGTAAATTTTGAATAAAATGTGAGAGTTCAGCAAAATGTTTCCTGAATTCTGACTGATCTGACACAGACTGACAGTGAACATATTAAAGATTTACTTTTACTTGATCAAAGCAGCAAAGGTCCAGTCATATTTGCAGGATCATGAAGTCAACTAAAATCTGTGTTTCCCTTTATTACCAGCGTCAACATAAAGGACCAGGAGGTTTCACCCGCCACCACCACTGCAGGGACGACGGCGGTGATGACTGAGAAGAAGAAGGAACCATGGTGGCGCCGGTTTTGTCGTGTTTCCTTCAAGTATGTTTCACATGGCTAAATGTTGCAAGTATTATCACTGAACATCTGTTAAAGTAACATGTGGAGTCTGAATGTGGGAACGGGAATGTGGGAAGCGAGGGGAACTGAGAAATTACAAAAATAATGAGCTAAAATATTATGTATAATATTCAAAATATTAATAAAAAATGTTCTATATAATTACTAAAAAACTATCAAAAAGATATATATATATATATATATATATATATATATATATATATATATATATAAATCAAAATATTAGTATAAAATATTGTATATAATTATCAAACTATTTACCAAAAATATCAAATATAAAAATCTGAATATTAATATAAATTTTTACATATAATAATCTCAACATCAATGTAAAAGTGTATATATAAAAATCTAAATAGTTTTCTAAAATTTTCTATATAATAAGCTAAATATTAATCCAAAATTGTATAAATAAAATGTAAACTGATTTAATACAAAATTTTAAAAAACTGTTAAATTGAAAAATCCACCATAAAAACATCAAATTCTCACAATTTAATTTCACAGAATATTAAATTGCTGTTATCAACATTTTTCTGTCATTGTATGAAAACAATGTCAGCAACTTAACATGTTTCCTCTTTCTAACATGTTTTTTATTCTCTCTTTTTTCCTAGGTAGTGTCAATAGCTCTGTGTCTGTCTGTCTCTGTCTGAGTGTCCGTGTGTCCGTCCGAGTGTCACGGAAAAGTGTCCGAGTGTTTGTGTCTCTCTGTGTGTGTCTCTGTGTCTCTCTCTCTCTCTCTCTCTCTCTCTCTCTCTCTCTCTCTCCCTCTCTCCCTCTCTCTCCCTCTCTCTCTCTCTCCCTCTCTCCCTCTATCCCTCTCTCCCCGGCCGGCCAGCAGCAGATGGGTCCCCCCACATGAGTCTGGTTCTGCTCAAGGTTTTTTCTTCCCTGTTAAAAGGGTTCTTTCCTTGCCACTGTCGCCTTCAGGCTTGCTCTGTGGGGGTTCAGGCCATAGGGGTTCTCTCAAGCTTTTTGACACAATCTGAACTGCAATTGGCACTATGTAAATAAAATTGCATTAAACTGAACTGAATGTACTTTTGATCGTTTCTTGAATAAGTGTATAAAAATTTGACATCAAGATGTGTTCATGTATTCATGAAACTTGACTGACAACTTCTATTCTGTGTCACAAACAAGAACAGGTGAAATACAAGAGTGTGTCATTTGTTCATACACACCTGAACTACAAAAAGAGAGTTGGAACAGGATGTGTTGTCATCATCTGACTTTATTTTTCTGACCATTTTCTGGATATTTTACAAGAAAACTGATTGTTCAGTTGTTGATGTTTATGCATGCCATTTTCTGTAGTTTCTTTTTGTTTGCCTTTCAGCTTGCATCATATAACTGTCAGTGCTCACAATAGTGACCTCTCACTTCTGTTTGTTGCTCTGAGTTATTTTCTGTTTCTTCCTGTGTGACCCAACAATCTGCATCTTGCAGCCACATCACACTTCATCTCAGAGGCTGAGGTCAATGTGTGCCCATTATATATGACTTTTTGCTGTAAAATGCTCCATGTAAATACGGCGGTACGAGGATAGACGGACCAGGCTTTGGTGGCATTGCTTTACCAATAAGAAGTAGTTCAAATGAAAGTATTTGAATGCATGTGGTGCATTTAGCCTCACTATGTGGAGAGCTTTTTGCAGGAAAAGTGTGAAATGTAACCACAGAGGTGAATATGTGTGTACGAGTTGTACACTATGAATGCCCTCCATCGACCCCAAGCTCCTCCTGCTGACTGTGATGCAGTTTATTATTGTGTTGCTTCATTCACAAGCAACCTCTGAATGCAAATTGAGCATAAATGTAGTTCGGAAGGCAGTTTAGCTGCACAGGAACATCATTTCTTTGACATTTTTGATGAAATCTTTGTGATGTGAATTGAATTATTGTTGCCAATAGTGATGATATTTCCTAATCAGAGCTGAAAATCTGATTAGGAAACATCAGGGAGGATGGTAGAAGAACAAAATATTGTAGTTCTTATGAGGACTTATTGATGAGGAGGTCAATACTAGAACTGCACCCATGAAGCCGAGGCTCTTGAGCTTCCAGGAGTTGGAAGCTGCGCTCCAGAACTTGGCAAACTAACAAGTTCCATTCCCAACACACATATGCCCAGATACGTCACTTCAGACTGTAGTGCAAATGTGAAGACAGAAAGGACATAACAGGAGCATTCTTTTAAAGGAGCAGAGGAGGTTAATGATAGCTTGACTAACAAAACTGCGTGATGGAGCAGTTAATACTACCAGAGAAGCTGCATACGCCAGTCAGAACCGCTCTGAATGATGACTCATGGCACTTTGGCACTTACTAAAGGTTTTTCCTTACGTCTGAATTCTCGCTTGTGTTGTACGTCGCTTTGGACAAAAGCGTCTGCTAAATGAAATTGTAGAATTGTAGAACTTTGGGCTTGGCAGTAAACAAATGCTACATTTTTACAAAAATATGCTGCATTTCTGACAAAGGCATATGAGGGAATGAACTACCTTGCCGGAGTACTGTGCTCTCTGAGTGCTTTTCTAGTTTTGGGGGTGGCATGGCTCAGTGGATAGAGTGGCTGGAATGCTGCCGGTTCGAGCCTCGGCCTGTCGACCTCATGTCAAGGTGTCCCCGAGCAAGACACCAACCCCCTAATTGCTCCTGGTGGGTCGTGGTTAGCGCCTTGCATGGCAGCTTCTGCCATCAGTGTGTGAATGGGTGAATGTGACGTATCATGTAAAGCGTTTTGGATTAAAGCGCTATACATAATACAACCATTTATTTATTTACCATTTTTCAAAACTGTATGTATGCAAACAACCAAAATCTAAAAAAAAAAAATGAAACAGTTTCAGTAGCGACCTCTATACTTACAGGGATGGCAACAGAAAATTCTGATTTCATCTGAAAATTATTGACTTGGACGGACCCCCCCTTTCTGCATAAAATGAGAAAACTATAACCAATATAAATGGAGTTGTGAGTGAGTTTTTATTTGACGCCCGGCCTGACGTCATCAGTTCGCGCATTCACACACACACTAGAAGCACGAGCTGATGCGGAGCGCGGCGCCAGTGTTGCCAACTTAGCGACTTTTTCGCTAAATCTAGCGACTTTCCAAAGTGTCCTAGCGACTTTTTTATGTCAAAAGCGACTAGCCACAAATCTAGCAACTTTTTCTGCCGTTTTGGAGACTGACAGGAAAACTTGGATCATTCTGCAGTTACTGTTTTCAACGAGCAGCAGGTGCTGCAGCGAGCTTCTCCCTCTCCCATAGCACAGGCTGTCAATCCAGTCCCAGTGTCTGATTAGAGGACACATCCCTCTGTGGCCAGACGGCAGGTGAATCGCGCATATTTTTGCATATTTCACAACTATTCACTTGAGTTTTGTTAACATCGGCGACAATAAAGTACCTAACCCCCCCTAAAATTTTCTCAACGGATTTAGACGATTCACAGAAATGTTCAAATTTGAAATTAAATCGGCGTAAATCCGCGGATCCACGGAAAATTGCCATCCATCGCATTACAGCACAATTCCTCAAATTTGACACATTTTTGTGTCTCTTCAGTACAACAAACAACAAATTGTATTGATAAAAAGTATGAAAACATGGTTAGCAACTTGCTAAATGCTCAGATATAAAGGATATCTAGAACATATCTACAGTATTGAAACACTATGTGATGCATATGCTGTTAAAAACAGCCTTGGTGGGATAATTGTATCTGAACATTTCTGAACATGCAGAAAGATCCCAGGCCAAAGCTGGGATTTGAAACGGGGATCTTCTTGCTGTAAGGCGAAAGCGCTAACCACTTCTGCACTGTGCAGCCCTACAGAGCAAGTATGAGGCTTTTATTTTTCTGGAAGTAAAAAGGAAATATTGCTTATCCATAGTTTGCTAACTTAACTTAAGCTGCACTTTCACCATATTCTAACTGATAGATCTTTTTTTATATATTAAAATAGCTGCACTTCTTTGTATATTTGGTTGTTTCTTATGTTGATGCTGTTTCATTGCAATTATATTTTAACAATATCACTTTAAATAAAGACAATTTAAGAAAAAAAACTGGCTCTGAAATACTCAATGAACTGATGCATCATCTAGTGGTAAACTGAATAAAGATTCGAATTTAATTATGCACACATGCACACGCACGCACACGCACACACACACACACACACACACACACACACACACACACACTGGTGTAACTATTTGTTTGGTTGAACAACCAGAAAGCACATCTGATTTTAAGACCATTCAGGCTTCATAAAAAAACTAAATCTGTGGAATATTGAGATTTTTACAGCATTATTTCTATATAAATGTCAGGTTGTATAGAGCTGTACCTGTAGATAAAAAGGAAAAACATACCTACACAGTCATTAAGAAATTATTAGACCACCCCTGTTTTCTTGCCTGGTACTACTAAAGGTACATTTGTTTGGACAAGTATAATGATAGCAACAAAAATCTGTCATAAGACTTTAAATAATGTTTTTCAGGATTTAACAGAATCAAACAGACCTGACAAGAGTTCAACATCTTCAGCTGGTCTGTGGCAAAAGGTACCACATCTAAATGTGAGGAAAGGATAGCTTTAAATGTTTTACAAGAAAGCATAATGACACAGTTACCTCCTTCAATAGCACACAGCCATTCTTTTATCATCTACAAAAGAAGATTTCATGGGTGTGCTTGGCATATCGGTTACAGGAAAACTCGAAGACGTCTGGGTGTTTTTGACTTTCACTGAATTATCTTCCATAAAACTGAATGGATTCTGCTTGAGGCAAAAAAAAAAAAAAATCACAAGATCTTTTCTGCAGAACAATTGCAGCAGCTACCCTCCTCCTTATCGCCTAATGGGAAAGTTTGGACAATGGGAATGGATTATGTTGCAGCACTTTTGTGGGTCACACAGCAAGGATGGAGCCAGCTTCTGCTATGGGCAAGATTTAACAAACAGGAAAAGAAAATGTTCTTGTAGTCCTAACTCTATGATTGAAGTCACAGAAGGACTCTCCGCAAAAAGTCGTGCAACATGTAGAAAACCTTTATTTTCTCTGCAGAATTGTTTATATGTCAGAGCAGGAAAATACATAATAATGACTGAGCTGCATTCAGAAAAGTCACATGTGACTGAACAGGTTAAGTATGATCAAGATTTTTTAAATAATGGACATCAGTTCAGCACAAAAATAATTGTTTTCAATTCCTTGACATCTCAATAAACTATTACATCCTAAATGTAATTGGGTCGATGTATATTTGAAGGACTTTTGAAGACCATGGGATATATCTTGCATGCATTTTCATTAGAAATAATAAAAAAAAAACTAATGTTTTTCATGTTCATTACGATCTCGTCTTTATGAAATCCATAATTATTCATTATGGAAACAATCACTTATTAATAAAAAAATGACTGCATATCACTAAAATGTCAACTAAATAACCGCCTGAATTTAATAACAACCACCTTCTAATTAGCTAAACAACAATAAAATGAGCTTACTCAAGAGTTGTTTTGATTGTGTTGTTTTTATTAAGTTGAGATAATCATGACAGATGTTTCTTTTTTGGCAATATATGAAATTTTATATGTAAAATAACAAATTGTATCTGTGTCTGAGAAATCATTTTCACCTCTCAAGGAAATGTGTTAATTCCAGATCACATGACCTGCTCCACATGATGTCATTTCCTCCCAAAGAAAAGACGGGAAAGACTCCAAGGCTTTCTTAGTTATTTAATATAAAGTAGTGTGTGAGTCAAGTGTGGATTTATTGCATGTCAACAGGTTTACTACAATATCTTTAGAAATGACTTTCAATTTTACTCAATTGTATAAATAATATTGAGAAGAATCTTTCTGTAAAAACGCCATGTGGTGTTTGGTTATAGGCGGCCATGTTGATTTTAGGCCTGAAAACAGCAAAAATGTCAACTATGTTACAAAATGCTCACAATTATATTTTGACCCAATTATTGTATTACTTGTTTGGGTTTCACATAGCGTTACAATAATTAATTCATTGTATGAGTCATTTTTTTGGGGAGAAAAAGTCCAAATACCGATTCCAGGTTATTAAAATGTATCCATTTCTGGTTTCTTTCCATCTCTGTGACAGTAAACCGAATATCTTGAGATTGTGAAAAAAAGCATGACATTTCAGGACTTTTTTTTGAACTTTGGAAGACACTAATGAACATTTTTCACCATTTGTAATATTTTGTGCACGAAATAACAAATAACAATCACCATAGTTTTAAGTAACACTCTGATTCACTCCTGTTGATCTGATGCATTTAAAGTTTGCATCCAATTTTACACCTGATATTAATAAACATGGCTTTGATGTGTCCTTATGTGTCCATGCAACACTGGATAAATGTTGAGAGAATCAAAGCTCACAGACACACACAGTAAAACAGCCCTCTGACTTCAGTGGTTATGGACTGAAATTTTCTGAATTTGTGCACACAGCAAACTACTACAAGAAGCAGCAGTTATTATAGTTATTATGCTGTGATTTTCTCCACAGAGGGTTTGGCCCTGAATAACAGGCAGACTGATCAGCAGCTGTCAGGAGTCTACAGCAGGGTTCATACATACAAAACTACTCTCCGTCTTTGGAGAGGACGACTGAAAGCTCTTTAACTGCAGTGGGGTCACATCTAAATTGTAAACTACATGTCTGAGAGGCTGGGGGCCTCCTTTCCTTTATCGCTGCGTATAATGAACACATGTACACTTTCTTAGCCTCTACTCGTAACAATGAAGCCCAGCTGCTCTTGGATGAACTGGCTGAGACACAGAGGACACAGACTTATCGCTCAGAATTAATTCAGTCAGTCGGTCTCAAGTGTGCCAGTTTTGATCTCAGCAGTTTTAAAATTTAAATTAATGAGACACCTGCATGTTGGGAAATGTCTTTTATTGCTCATTATAATGTAAGTTTATCTACATGGCATAGATTTATTTATTTTGTATAGTTTAGTATTCTAACTGATCACTGAATCTTAAAAAGCAACATGTACAGGTTACCATGATGGAGTCATGCTGGAATGCAAATTCTTGTACAGACTACTGATTCAACAAAGCAAAAATGAAGCATTTCTTGTGTGACTGGAACTATACAGAGAAAGTAGGCGATAGTGTTGGATGGTGTGTATTTACATTTGACTTATCAATGGAATAACAACAGACCAGACAGTTTGACACTTGACCTCCTCTCAAGTCGCTTTTACAAGTCTGAATACATTTGTTGTTTTTGTACTGTACCAAAAGTCCTAACACCTAAAATAAATCATTATTTTATCCTGTCATTATTATTATCATTATATATATATATATATATATATATATGCCAATAAGAAAAACTAGTTATAATAAATCAAAGCTGTGTCTACATTCCTAAAAGCTTCCGTTAAAAGCAGCTGAACATCTCCTGTTGGATTTTAAAGCTTATTTCAAGCATTTGAATCCATAAGTGCACTGTAAAAAGTGAGTTTTGAGCTTGAACTGTAGTTAAAGTAAGAACTTTGTCCATTGAATCTCATTTATCTTCCGGTTTTGCTGATCATAGTTTACTTTTGTGGATTTTAAAATCTATCTTACACTTACACTTTGCCCCTTTAAAGTGGGACTGTAATTTCAGTGAAAGTGCAAAAAACAGGCTTACTGCTAGCACTGTGTGTCTGATGTTGTGAGTCCATGTTTCTCTTTCTTCAGGAAACAGAATATCTGTTTTTTGGTGGGATTACAGATTAAAGACAAGAATGTCATGTTTGATTACATTTAAGTAAATCTATATGCAAGTTGGAAAAATGGAAACTTCAAAATGACTTTCTTTGAAATTAAGGTGCAGCAAAGCTAATTTGAGAGTAAACAATAATTTAAGTAGATTTAACTTCAACCAGTACTATTAATATTATTTAGTAATTTTGAAAAACTTAATTTATTTGTGTGTTACCAACTGAAGCAATGCATTTTAGTTGATCCAACAATTATCTTTTTCAGTGGTGTTTTTCTGAAGACAACAGTCATAAATGTCCTAAAGACTAAACTTATAAACAGTAGAAGGCATGAAGAGTGTGTTACTGCTACTTTTATTATCATCTTGATGACAGATGAAATAACTGCCATCACGGTAACTTTCCAGAGTTGTGAAATTATTTTTCAGAGTAAAGCGATCAAACCTGACAACCGGATACCTCTGACTTATGAGTTAGGAGTTCATGCATCCTCCCACACAGCTAAACATGAACTGGTTACCAAGGTTCGGCCAGAAGTTTTTTAATCTTAAAAGTTTAAAAAGTAGGAAAGAGAAACTACATTGACAGGTCAATTTCAAGAACAGCAAAGTGATGTGTTCTGTTTGACCATTAAAACTGTGTGTCCAGCTGAGATAAGGCTGCAGAGCATCTCTCTCTCACAGACACACATGGACAGCAACTCTGTCATCTGGAACAGATTCTCACTCTATCATTCTTATATGCACATTCTTTTTTTTTTTTGTGCGATTCTGGTCTTCTGTGGTCTTCTCCACAGACTACTGCAGCTGTTCTTCAAACTCAGGCTTCCAGCTTCAGTATTGTTAATGTTTTTGCTCTTCTGTGTATGTCCTCTTCCCTATTGTTAACATTAGTTGATTTGGACTTCACTCAAATATGACTCTGCTTTAATTGTACTTTAGAGAGGTTCTCACTGAGACACTTATTGTACTGTTAAGCAGTTAGCTCCAACAACAAGTTAACAACAGGATTGCCTTTGGAAGACTTCGCGAGAACGTCTGGGAGCGAAGAGGCCTCAGCCTTATCACAAGCTGAAGGTCTACTGCACAGTGGTACTCACCACCCTCCTCTGCAGCAGACATGCCAAACAGCTCAACCACTTTCACTTGAGCTATCTCCGCAAACTCCTCTGTATCAAGTGACAGGACAAAATCCCAGACATGGAGGTCCTGGAACAGGCCGGAATTCCCAGTGGCTACATCCTCCTCCAGAAAGCTCAAGCCAGACTGGCAGGACATGTTGTAAGAATGTCTGAGGACTGCCTCAAAGTGTCCCTCAAAGACCCGGACATCAACCCCAATACATCGGAATTGCTTGCCCAGGATCATCCAACTTGGCGAAGCAAAGTCATGGCAGGTGCCCGTGCAGCAGAGAGCAGATGGACTGCAGAGGCACAGAGAAAATACGGCCAGACAAACCTGTAACTCCACAACAGCACCCACTCACGCATGTCCTACATGTGGACGAGCCTTCACGGCCTGGATTGGCTTGTCCAGCCATCTTCGGACTCATAATCACCGATCTTGATACAGATGCTAAAGTCGTGGCCTTCTTTGATTATGAAGATCGAGCATCAGTTAGCTCCATTAAGCTCTCTGAGGCTCCTGGTTTAATACTGGTGCACTGATTTAGAAAAGCAATCACACAACATCAGAGGTGTTCAAATAAGCATTCCAATTACTAAATCAGTCTAATTGACGACAATTAAGCCCACCAACAGGTGAATGAATAACATTGATCATCTTATTACAATGCAATGTTCTGCTAGGAACCTTCAGGTCCTGGCATTCACGTGGATCATATTACATCACAAACCACCAACCTAAATGACGCTGCAAACTAAGCACACCCTCTCCATGGCTTCCAGATGCTAGCAGCTTTCCTCAGCAGTACAATGGACCTCACCACACCACAAAAACTACTCAGGAATGGCTTGAAGAACACAAAAAAGCCTCCAAACTCTTTAACTGTCTTTAAAAAATTGCATCAACCTATACAGCAAGCAACTACAAATACATGTGGATATTGAGGTAGATGGACTCTTGCTGTGGATAAAACTTCAAAGTGTAATTTTCTTTCAAAGCAATCTCCTTCCACATCCCAGACACAACCTTTTCCCTGGTGAGTGTTATGCTGTTGGGCACTACTCCAGAGGTAGAGAGGCACAACAATCTACCTTATAGGAGCTGCAGAGTCACCCTCATAAAGCAGTTTGGCTTTTTGGTCACTGTACAAATAACTGCTGATCAAAGACACAGCATTATAGATCACACATCCACTCTGCAGTCATGAATCTGCTCGCTCTCTGCTCTCACACAGAACAGCCTCTTTCCCATCTTTGTTCTTTATCTAAATGCAAAAAAGAACTGGCAATGTCTGAAAATATAATCATATTAAGATGCAAGGCTTTGTAGGTGATTTTTTTAAAAAAAGCTAAAGAAATGCTGAAAGAAAGCCTCTAATTCAGACACAAACCTCTACTCAGATAAGGAGTTTCTAGCAGATCAGTAGATGCAGGGAGGAGAGCACACTCAGCACTCGAGTGCAAACCTCCCTAATAAGATAAAAGGTGGGGCCTATGCTGACATGAAAAGGAGTGTTGTCGTGGAAACCAGTCATCCAGGATCAGTCATCTGTGGGAACTCAAACACTACGAGGAAGCTAGACTCTAAAGGTGCTGGAAGAAAAAACTTAAAAAAGGATCATTTTTACCTGCTTTTGTGTTGTCTTTCACATTTGTATTCATTTAGCCTGAAAAATTAGGGCTGACCTGGAAGTCCATTTAGCTCCACAGAGAAATATATAAACACCTTTACCCTAATATCAATACTGAATATGAAAGAAATCCACAAACATCTCCACAGATCTGAAAGCTTTAAAGGCTGGATGATCAAAAACATGACTGACACACTCTTCTATATGTACGACCAACGTAAACAACCTGCGAGGCTGACAGTGTTGTGTTTGAGTTTAAAGCTCAACAAAACGATCAGTAAGAAATTCCAACGAGCTACCAACAGATCTTCTTCACAGACTGATCAAACCCTCACTGACTTTCAACGTGCATCTGAACAACCAAAATCAGCCAAATCTATTTCTTTTACACAGCAGCAGCAGCAGTAACATACCAGTTTCAACATCCAGACAAAAAAATGGGCACACATGAGCTGCAAAATGTAGCATCACTAAGAGCCTCACAAAGCAAAGAGCTGAATCCAGACTTCCAGCTGTATAAAGACATTTAACCACCATGAAACCACCAGCAGAGACAGACGGAAAGGTGGAGCTTTAAATGACTCACCTGATTTCCTGTCTTTGTCCCACTGCTCTTCTTCATGCTGCAGTCAGTTTGTTTCTTCAGAGAATTCTTTCCTTGATTACGTCGTCCTCCGACATGTGACCTGGAAATCGATCAAAACAAATGATGTCTCAGTTCCTAAAATCCACTTCGAGGATCGATGAGGATGCAGGTGTGTCCTCGATGGAGTCTTTTCCACATCTGTGACATCAAATATGGTCTAGGACTGACAAATGAGTCCATCCATCCATTCTCTATACACCGCTTTATCCTCACTAGGGTCGTGGGGGTGCTGGAGTTTATCCCAGCTGACTCGGGCAAAGGCAGGGGACACCCTGGACAGGTCGCCAGTCTGTCGCAGGGCTACATATACAGACAAACAATCACACTCACATTCACACCTACGGACAATTTAGAGTGATCAATTAACCTCAGCATATTTTTGGACTGTGGGAGGAATCCGGAGTGCCCGGAGAAAACCCACGCATGCACAGAGAGAACATGCAAACTCCATGCAGAAAGATCCCAGGCCCAGGCTGGGATTTGAACCGGGGATCTTCTTGCTGCATGGCTAAAGTGC
Source organism: Acanthochromis polyacanthus (assembly GCF_021347895.1). Taxonomy (NCBI): domain Eukaryota; kingdom Metazoa; phylum Chordata; class Actinopteri; family Pomacentridae; genus Acanthochromis; species Acanthochromis polyacanthus. The sequence goes on along the minus strand of NC_067114.1, from coordinate 11,428,925 downwards.
TAACCAGTAATCTGCTGCCCACCACTTCACTTCATTCAAATTGTTCATGTGAATTTTTTATCACATGTCTGTGTTATGTTACAATATTAAATCTGTGGTCACCTCAGACAACAGCCACCGTTAAATGGTTGTATTTTACATATTTATTTTCAAGACTCAGTAAGGAATTGACAAACTTAAGCCTTCTGGAGCTTTAAACTCCTACCATTAGTTATAAATTCCTTTAAAAACATAAAATAAAATAAATGTATGTCTTAATTCTTCACACATTTTGAGTATTTATTCTGATAATGTCAAAGAACTGCTTGTATAACTTAAACAAAAACAAAAAAATTGGTTGCAAGCACATTTTAAAAGCAGCAATAAAATGAACCAAGTTTGTTGTTTTTCAAAAACATTCTAGAATCTTTAAAGAGGTGAAATTCTGTGAAACTCTTCAGTTCGATGAGGACTTCTTGGGAGAAAGATCACAGCATTTAGTGAAGAGCTCAAACAACTACCACGATGTTCTCCTGTGTCGGAAAACGCAGAAAGGTTAGTATCTGATTCTCTGTTGTTATTATTATTATTGTTATTCACTGTTCATTTGATTTCATGGATTGAGATGATTTCCACAGAAATGTGACAATCTTCATGTGTTTGTTGATATTTTTCTGTTTATCAGTTAGGTATGTGTCTGTGACATTTCCTCACAAGTGATTTTCTATCTGTTTAACAGGAAAAAGTTAATAATCAGGATGTCCCTGAGTGTCCAACCACCACAGGCTCAAGTCCTGCTGAGGCAAAACCCAAAAAGACCTGGTGGTTTGGCAGATGGCTCTGTCATGTCAAGGTACATTTTACTTATTATTTCTTCTACAATTTACTGTTATTTTCCACATTTCTCTGTTTTGTTAGTTCAGATAATGGCTAAAATCATAGAAAAAATATATGTATATTTTCATGTTATTTTTTGAATGGTTCAGTGTCCTATAATTTTTTTTTCAAACTTGATCAAAATATCTGGTGTTTTGCTGCCAGATTTTGCCATTTTTTAGGTTTAACAAAGCTAAATATGTCAAATAATAACCAGTGAACAAACAATGTAGTATGTTGTCTGTCTCGGCTCTCTTTAACAGTTATTTTTTGTATTTGTATCCAGCAGCAAACCAGCAATCGAGTGATTCCACTCAATGAAGACACGGACGAGATGTATGAAATTCTTTCTCTTTCTGTTCCCTTTTGACTTGATTGAACACATTATATTGATGTTATTTCCATTTTGTTCACTCCATGCAGTACAATTATAGCTGTGTTTCCTTTTATCAACAGTGTTGACACCGGCTGCAAGGATGTGTCACTGAAAATCCCGGTCTTTGAGACGGCCGTAGCAGAAAGGTATGAAATTCTTTTACTGTCTGTTGCTGTTTGAAACTGATCATTTCAGGTGGCTGTTTTTCCACCATCTCAGATTTTGTTCAGAGTTGATTTAATTGTCATTTTAAACTAAGTTGTGTGAAATATGTTGACTAACATAACAGCTTACTAGCACTAGAAAATGTATTATTTTCTGTCTAAAAGACGACCTAGCTGACTCTAGGTGAAGATAATTAATAGAATATTTTTGAGGACAGAATATTTTACAGATGTTAGTTTTGGGTCCCAAATAACAAATAAGTAAATTTTGAATAAAATGTGAGAGTTCAGCAAAATGTTTCCTGAATTCTGACTGATCTGACACAGACTGACAGTGAACATATTAAAGATTTACTTTTACTTGATCAAAGCAGCAAAGGTCCAGTCATATTTGCAGGATCATGAAGTCAACTAAAATCTGTGTTTCCCTTTATTACCAGCGTCAACATAAAGGACCAGGAGGTTTCACCCGCCACCACCACTGCAGGGACGACGGCGGTGATGACTGAGAAGAAGAAGGAACCATGGTGGCGCCGGTTTTGTCGTGTTTCCTTCAAGTATGTTTCACATGGCTAAATGTTGCAAGTATTATCACTGAACATCTGTTAAAGTAACATGTGGAGTCTGAATGTGGGAACGGGAATGTGGGAAGCAAGGGGAACTGAGAAATTACAAAAATAATAAGCTAAAATATTATGTATAATATTAAAATATTAATAAAAAATGTTCTATATAATTACTAAAAAACTATCAAAAAGATATATTAATATATATATATATATATATATATATATTAGTCTAAAATATTGTTTATAATTATCAAACTATTTACCAAAATATCAAATAAAAATCTGAATATTAATATAAATTTTTACATATAATTAATCTCAATATCAATGTAAAAGTGTATATATAAAATCTAAAAGTTTCTAAAATTTTCTATATAATAAGCTAAATATTAATCCAAAATTGTATAAATAAAATGTAAACTGATTTAATACAAAATTTTATAAAACTGTTAAATTGAAAATCCACCATAAAAACATCAAATTCTCACAATTTAATTTCACAGAATATTAAGTGGCTGTTATCAACATTTTCTGTCATTGTAATGAAAACAATGTCAGCAACTTAACATGTTTCCTCTTTCTAACATGTTTTTTATTCTCTCTTTTTCCTAGTAGTGTCAAATAGCTCTGTTGTCTGTCTGTCTCTGTCTGAGTGTCCGTCCGAGTGTCACGGAAAAGTGTCCGAGTGTCCTGTGTCTCTGTGTGTGTGTCTCTGTGTGTGTGTCTCTCTCTCTCTTCTCTCTCTCTCTCTCTCTCCCTCTCTCTCTCTCTCCTCTCCCTCTCTCTCTCTCTCTCTCTGTCCTCTCCCCCTCTCCCCCGGCCGGCCAGCAGCAGATGGGTCCCCCCACATGAGTCTGGTTCTGCTCAAGGTTTTTTTCTCCCTGTTAAAAGGGTTCTTTCCTTGCCACTGTCGCCTTCAGGCTTGCTCTGTGGGGTTCAGGCCATAGGGGTTCTCTCAAGCTTTTTGACACAATCTGAACTGCAATTGGCGCTATGTAAATAAAATTGCATTAAACTGAACTGAATGTACTTTTGATCGTTTCTTGAATAAGTGTATAAAAATTGACATCAAGATGTGTTCATGTATTCATGAAACTTGACTGACAACTTCTATTCTGTGTCACTGACAAACAAGAACAGCTGAAATACAAGAGTGTGTCATTTGTTCATACACACCTGAACTACAAAAGAAGAGAGTTGAACAGGATGTGTTGTCATCACTGACTTTATTTATCTGACCATTTTCTGGATATTTTTACAAGAAAACTGATTGTTCAGTTGTTGATGTTATGCATGCCATTTTCTGTTGATTCTTTTTGTTTGCCTTTCAGCTTGCATCATATAACTGTCAGTGCTCACAATAGTGACCTCTCACTTCTGTTTGTTGCTCTGAGTTATTTTCTGTTTCTTCCTGTGTGACCCGACAATCTGCATCTTGCAGCCACATCACACTTCATCTCAGAGGCTGAGGTCAATGTGTGCCCATTATATATGACTTTTTGCTGTAAAATGCTCCATGTAAATACGGCGGTACGAGGATAGACGGACCAGGCTTTGGTGGCATTGCTTTACCAATAAGAAGTAGTTCAAATGAAAGTATTTGAATGCATGTGGTGCATTTAGCCTCACTACGTGGAGAGCTTTTTGCAGGAAAAGTGTGAAATGTAACCACAGAGGTGAATATGTGTGTACGAGTTGTACACTATGAATGCCCTCCATCGACCCCAAGCTCCTCCTGCTGACTGTGATGCAGTTTATTATTGTGTTGCTTCATTCACAAGCAACCTCTGAATGCAAATTGAGCATAAATGTAGTTCGGAAGGCAGTTTAGCTGCAAGGAACATCATTTCTTTGACATTTTTGATGAAATCTATGTGATGTGAATTGAATTATTTTGCTCTCATGTTGCCAATAGTGATGATATTTCCTAATCAGAGCTGAAAATCTGATTAGGAAACATCAGGGAGGATGGTAGAGGAACAAATATTGTAGTTCTTAAGAGGACTTATTGATGAGGAGGTCAATACTAGAACTGCACCCATGAAGCCGAGACTCTTGAGCTTCCAGGAGTTGCAAGCTGCGCTCCAGAACTTGGCAAACTAACAAGTTCCATTCCCAACACACATATGCCCAGATACGTCACTTCAGACTGTAGTGCAAATGTGAAGACAGAAAGGACAGAACAGGAGCATTCTTTTAAAGGAGCAGAGGAGGTTAATGATGAGAAATGGTATCATGCACTGCTGCATGAGAAACTATCAAAGCTTCGTGATGGAGCAGTTAATACTACCAGAGAAGCTGCATACGCCAGTCAGAACCGCTCTGAATGATGACTCATGGCACTTTGGCACTTACTAAAGGTTTTTCCTTACGTCTGAATTCTCGCTTGTGTTGTACGTCGCTTTGGACAAAAGCGTCCGCTAAATGAAATTGTAGAATTGTAGAACTGTGGGCTTGGCAGTAAACAAATGCTACATTTTTACAAAAAATGCATATTTCACAACTATTCACTTGAGTTTTGTTAACATTGGCAACAATAAAGTACCTAACCCCCCTAAATTTTTCTCAATGGATTTAGACGATTCACAGAAATGTTCAAATTTTGAAATTAAAATCGGCGTAAATCCGCGGATCCACGGTTAGCAACTTGCTAATGCTCAGATATAAAGGATATCTAGAACATATCTACAGTATCTAAACACTTTGTGATGCATATGCTGTTAAAAAACAGCCTTGGTGGGATAATTGTATCTGAACATTTCTGAACATGCAGAAAGATCCCAGGCCCAAGCCGGGATTGAAACGGGGATCTTCTTGCTGCAAGGCGAAAGTGCTAACCAGTAATCTGCTGTCCACCACTTCACTTCATTCGAATTGTTCATATGAATTTTTTATCACATGTCTGTGTTATGTTACAATATTAAATCTGTGGTCACCTCAGACACCAGCCACGTTAAATGGTTGTATTTTACATATTTATTTTCAAGACTCAGTAAGGAATTGACAAACTTGAGCCTTCTGGAGCTTTAAACTCCTACCATTAGTTATAAACTCCTTTAAAACATAAAATAAAATAAATGTATGTCTTAATTCTTCACACATTTTGAGTATTATTCTGATAATGTCAAAGAACTGCTTGTATAACTAAACAAAGCAAAAAAAATTGGTTGCAAGCACATTTTAAAAGCAGCAATAAAATGAACCAAGTTTGTTGTTTTTCAAAAACATTCTAGAATTTTTAAAGAGGTGAAATTCTGTGAAACTCTTCAGTTCGATGAGGACTTCTTGGGAGAAAGATCACAGCATTTAGTGAAGAGATCAAACAACTACCACGAGTTCTCCTGTGTCGGAAAACGCAGAAAGGTTAGTATCTGATTCTTGCTGTTATTATTATTATTGTTATTCACTGTTCATTTGATTCATGATTGAGATGATTTCCACAGAAATGTGACAATCTTCATGTGTTTGTTGATATTTTTCTGTTTATCAGTTAGGTATGTGTCTGTGACATTTCCTCACAAGTGATTTTCTATCTGTTTAACAGGAAAAAGTTAATAATCAGGATGTCCCTGAGTGTCCAACCACCACAGGCTCAAGTCCTGCTGAGGCAAAACCCAAAAAGACCTGGTGGTTTGGCAGATGGCTCTGTCATGTTAAGGTACATTTTACTCATTATTTCTTCTACAATTTACTGTTATTTTCCACATTTCTCTGTTTTGTTAGTTCAGATAATGGCTAAAATCATAGAAAAAATATATGTATATATTTTCATCTTATTTTTGAATGGTTCAGTATCCTATAATTTTTTTCAAACTTGATCAAAATATCTGGTGTTTTTGCTGCCAGATTTTGCCATTTTTTAGGTTTAACAAAGCTAAATATGTCAAATAATAACCAGTGAACAAACAATGTAGTATGTTGGTCTGTCTCGGCTCTCTTTAACAGTTATTTTTTGTATTTGTATCCAGCAGCAAACCAGCAATCGAGTGATTCCACTCAATGAAGACACGGACGAGATGTATGAAATTCTTTCTCTTTCTGTTCCCTTTTGAATTAATTGAACACATTATATTGGTGTTATTTCCATTTTGTTCACTCCATGCAGTACAATTATAGCTGTGTTTCCTTTTATCAACAGTGTTGACACCGGCTGCAAGGATGTGTCACTGAAAATCCCGGTCTTTGAGACGGCCGTAGCAGAAAGGTATGAAATTCTTTTACTGTCTGTTGCTGTTTGAAACTGATCATTTCAGGTGGCTGTTTTTCCACCATCTCAGATTTTGTTCAGAGTTGATTTAATTGTCAGTTTAAACTAAGTTCTGTGAAATATGTTGACTAACATAACAGCTTACTAGCACTAGAAAATGTATTATTTTCTGTCTAAAAGACGACCTAGCTGACTCTAGGTGAAGCTAATTAATAGAATATTTTGAGGACAGAATATTTCACAGATGTTAGTTTTGGGTCCCAAATAACAAATAAGTAAATTTTGAATAAAATGTGAGAGCTCAGCAAAATGTTTCCTGAATTCTGACTGATCTGACACAGACTGACAGTGAACATATTAAAGATTTACTTTTACTTGATCAAAGCAGCAAAGGTCCAGTCATATTTGCAGGATCATGAAGTCAACTAAAATCTGTGTTTCCCTTTATTACCAGCGTCAACATAAAGGACCAGGAGGTTTCACCCGCCACCACCACTGCAGGGACGACGGCGGTGATGACTGAGAAGAAGAAGGAACCATGGTGGCGCCGGTTTTGTCGTGTTTCCTTCAAGTATGTTTCACATGGCTAAATGTTGCAAGTATTATCACTGAACATCTGTTAAAGTAACATGTGGAGTCTGAATGTGGGAACGGGAATGAGGGAAGCTAGGGGAACTGAGAAATTACAAAAATAATGAGCTAAAATATTATGTATAATATTCAAAATATTAATAAAAAATGTTCTATATAATTACTAAAAAACTATCAAAAAGATATATATATATATATATATATATATATATATATATATATATATATATATATATATATATATTAGTCTAAAATATTGTTTATAATTATTAAACTATTTACCAAAAATATCAAATACAAAAATCTGAATATTAATATAAATTTTTACATATAATAATCTCAACATCAATGTAAAAGTGTATATATAAAAATCTAAATAGTTTTCTAAAATTTTCTATATAATAAGCTAAATATTAATCCAAAATTGTATAAATAAAATGTAAACTGATTTAATACAAAATTTTAAAAAACTGTTAAATTGAAAAATCCACCATAAAAACATCAAATTCTCACAATTTAATTTCACAGAATATTAAGTGGCTGTTATCAACATTTTTCTGTCATTGTATGAAAACAATGTCAGCAACTTAACATGTTTCCTCTTTCTAACATGTTTTTTATTCTCTCTTTTTTCCTAGGTAGTGTCAATAGCTCTGTGTCTGTCTGTCTCTGTCTGAGTGTCCGTGTGTCCGTCCGAGTGTCCGTCCGTGTGTCCGTCCGAGTGTCACGGAAAAGTGTCCGAGTGTTTGTGTCTCTCTGTGTGTGTCTCTGTGTCTCTGTGTCTCTGTGTCTCTGTCTCTCTCTCTCTCTCTCTCTCTCTCTCTCTCTCTCTCTCTCTCTCTCTCTCTCTCTCTCTCTCCCTCTCTCCCTCTATCCCTCTCTCCCCGGCCGGCCAGCAGCAGATGGGTCCCCCCACATGAGTCTGGTTCTGCTCAAGGTTTTTTCTTCCCTGTTAAAAGGGTTCTTTCCTTGCCACTGTCGCCTTCAGGCTTGCTCTGTGGGGGTTCAGGCCATAGGGGTTCTCTCAAGCTTTTTGACACAATCTGAACTGCAATTGGCGCTATGTAAATAAAATTGCATTAAACTGAACTGAATGTACTTTTGATCGTTTCTTGAATAAGTGTATAAAAATTTGACATCAAGATGTGTTCATGTATTCATGAAACTTGACTGACAACTTCTATTCTGTGTCACAAACAAGAACAGGTGAAATACAAGAGTGTGTCATTTGTTCATACAGACCTGAACTACAAAAAGAGAGTTGGAACAGGATGTGTTGTCATCATCTGACTTTATTTATCTGACCATTTTCTGGATATTTTACAAGAAAACTGATTGTTCAGTTGTTGATGTTTATGCATGCCATTTTCTGTTGATTCTTTTTGTTTGCCTTTCAGCTTGCATCATATAACTGCCAGTGCTCACAATAGTGACCTCTCACTTCTGTTTGTTGCTCTGAGTTATTTTCTGTTTCTTCCTGTGTGACCCGACAATCTGCATCTTGCAGCCACATCACACTTCATCTCAGAGGCTGAGGTCAATGTGTGCCCATTATATATGACTTTTTGCTGTAAAATGCTCCATGTAAATACGGCGGTACGAGGATAGACGGACCAGGCTTTGGTGGCATTGCTTTACCAATAAGAAGTAGTTCAAATGAAAGTATTTGAATGCATGTGGTGCATTTAGCCTCACTACGTGGAGAGCTTTTTGCAGGAAAAGTGTGAAATGTAACCACAGAGGTGAATATGTGTGTACGAGTTGTACACTATGAATGCCCTCCATCGACCCCAAGCTCCTCCTGCTGACTGTGATGCAGTTTATTATTGTGTTGCTTCATTCACAAGCAACCTCTGAATGCAAATTGAGCATAAATGTAGTTCGGAAGGCAGTTTAGCTGCACAGGAACATCATTTCTTTGACATTTTTGATGAAATCTATGTGATGTGAATTGAATTATTTTGCTCTCATGTTGCCAATAGTGATGATATTTCCTAATCAGAGCTGAAAATCTGATTAGGAAACATCAGGGAGGATGGTAGAGGAACAAAATATTGTAGTTCTTAAGAGGACTTATTGATGAGGAGGTCAATACTAGAACTGCACCCATGAAGCCGAGACTCTTGAGCTTCCAGGAGTTGCAAGCTGCGCTCCAGAACTTGGCAAACTAACAAGTTCCATTCCCAACACACATATGCCCAGATACGTCACTTCAGACTGTAGTGCAAATGTGAAGACAGAAAGGACAGAACAGGAGCATTCTTTTAAAGGAGCAGAGGAGGTTAATGATGAGAAATGGTATCATGCACTGCTGCATGAGAAACTATCAAAGCTTCGTGATGGAGCAGTTAATACTACCAGAGAAGCTGCATACGCCAGTCAGAACCGCTCTGAATGATGACTCATGGCACTTTGGCACTTACTAAAGGTTTTTCCTTACGTCTGAATTCTCGCTTGTGTTGTACGTCGCTTTGGACAAAAGCGTCCGCTAAATGAAATTGTAGAATTGTAGAACTGTGGGCTTGGCAGTAAACAAATGCTACATTTTTACAAAAAAATGCATATTTCACAACTATTCACTTGAGTTTTGTTAACATTGGCAACAATAAAGTACCTAACCCCCCTAAAATTTTCTCAATGGATTTAGACGATTCACAGAAATGTTCAAATTTAAAATTAAATCGGCGTAAATCCGCGGATCCACGGTTAGCAACTTGCTAAATGCTCAGATATAAAGGATATCTAGAACATATCTACAGTATCTAAACACTTTGTGATGCATATGCTGTTAAAAACAGCCTTGGTGGGATAATTGTATCTGAACATTTCTGAACATGCAGAAAGATCCCAGGCCCAAGCCGGGATTTGAAACGGGGATCTTCTTGCTGCAAGGCGAAAGTGCTAACCAGTAATCTGCTGTCCACCACTTCACTTCATTCGAATTGTTCATATGAATTTTTTATCACATGTCTGTGTTATGTTACAATATTAAATCTGTGGTCACCTCAGACACCAGCCACCGTTAAATGGTTGTATTTTACATATTTATTTTCAAGACTCAGTAAGGAATTGACAAACTTGAGCCTTCTGGAGCTTTAAACTCCTACCATTAGTTATAAACTCCTTTAAAAACATAAAATAAAATAAATGTATGTCTTAATTCTTCACACATTTTGAGTATTTATTCTGATAATGTCAAAGAACTGCTTGTATAACTTAAACAAAAGCAAAAAAAAATTGGTTGCAAGCACATTTTAAAAGCAGCAATAAAATGAACCAAGTTTGTTGTTTTTCAAAAACATTCTAGAATTTTTAAAGAGGTGAAATTCTGTGAAACTCTTCAGTTCGATGAGGACTTCTTGGGAGAAAGATCACAGCATTTAGTGAAGAGATCAAACAACTACCACGATGTTCTCCTGTGTCGGAAAACGCAGAAAGGTTAGTATCTGATTCTCTGCTGTTATTATTATTATTGTTATTCACTGTTCATTTGATTTCATGGATTGAGATGATTTCCACAGAAATGTGACAATCTTCATGTGTTTGTTGATATTTTTCTGTTTATCAGTTAGGTATGTGTCTGTGACATTTCCTCACAAGTGATTTTCTATCTGTTTAACAGGAAAAAGTTAATAATCAGGATGTCCCTGAGTGTCCAACCACCACAGGCTCAAGTCCTGCTGAGGCAAAACCCAAAAAGACCTGGTGGTTTGGCAGATGGCTCTGTCATGTTAAGGTACATTTTACTCATTATTTCTTCTACAATTTACTGTTATTTTCCACATTTCTCTGTTTTGTTAGTTCAGATAATGGCTAAAATCATAGAAAAAATATATGTATATATTTTCATCTTATTTTTTGAATGGTTCAGTATCCTATAATTTTTTTCAAACTTGATCAAAATATCTGGTGTTTTTGCTGCCAGATTTTGCCATTTTTTAGGTTTAACAAAGCTAAATATGTCAAATAATAACCAGTGAACAAACAATGTAGTATGTTGTCTGTCTCGGCTCTCTTTAACAGTTATTTTTTTGCATTTGTATCCAGCAGCAAACCAGCAATCGAGTGATTCCACTCAATGAAGACACGGACGAGATGTATGAAATTCTTTCTCTTTCTGTTCCCTTTTGAATTAATTGAACACATTATATTGGTGTTATTTCCATTTTGTTCACTCCATGCAGTACAATTATAGCTGTGTTTCCTTTTATCAACAGTGTTGACACCGGCTGCAAGGATGTGTCACTGAAAATCCCGGTCTTTGAGACGGCCGTAGCAGAAAGGTATGAAATTCTTTTACTGTCTGTTGCTGTTTGAAACTGATCATTTCAGGTGGCTGTTTTTCCACCATCTCAGATTTTGTTCAGAGTTGATTTAATTGTCAGTTTAAACTAAGTTCTGTGAAATATGTTGACTAACATAACAGCTTACTAGCACTAGAAAATGTATTATTTTCTGTCTAAAAGACGACCTAGCTGACTCTAGGTGAAGCTAATTAATAGAATATTTTTGAGGACAGAATATTTTACAGATGTTAGTTTTGGGTCCCAAATAACAAATAAGTAAATTTTGAATAAAATGTGAGAGTTCAGCAAAATGTTTCCTGAATTCTGACTGATCTGACACAGACTGACAGTGAACATATTAAAGATTTACTTTTACTTGATCAAAGCAGCAAAGGTCCAGTCATATTTGCAGGATCATGAAGTCAACTAAAATCTGTGTTTCCCTTTATTACCAGCGTCAACATAAAGGACCAGGAGGTTTCACCCGCCACCACCACTGCAGGGACGACGGCGGTGATGACTGAGAAGAAGAAGGAACCATGGTGGCGCCGGTTTTGTCGTGTTTCCTTCAAGTATGTTTCACATGGCTAAATGTTGCAAGTATTATCACTGAACATCTGTTAAAGTAACATGTGGAGTCTGAATGTGGGAACGGGAATGTGGGAAGCTAGGGGAACTGAGAAATTACAAAAATAATGAGCTAAAATATTATGTATAATATTCAAAATATTAATAAAAAATGTTCTATATAATTACTAAAAAAAATATCAAAAATATATATATATATATATATAAATATTAGTCTAAAATATTGTTTATAATTATCAAACTATTTACCAAAAATATCAAATATAAAAATCTGAATATTAATATAAATTTTACATATAATAATCTCAACATCAATGTAAAAGTGTATATATAAAAATCTAAATAGTTTTCTAAAATTTCTATATAATAAGCTAAATATTAATCCAAAATTGTATAAATAAAATGTAAACTGATTTAATACAAAATTTTAAAAAACTGTTAAATTGAAAAATCCACCATAAAAACATCAAATTCTCACAATTTAATTTCACAGAATATTAAGTGGCTGTTATCAACATTTTTCTGTCATTGTATGAAAACAATGTCAGCAACTTAACATGTTTCCTCTTTCTAACATGTTTTTATTCTCTCTTTTTTCCTAGGTAGTGTCAATAGCTCTGTGTCTGTCTGTCTCTGTCTGAGTGTCCGTGTGTCCGTCCGAGTGTCCGTCCGAGTGTCACGGAAAAGTGTCCGAGTGTTTGTGTCTCTCTGTGTGTGTCTCTGTGTCTCTGTGTCTCTGTGTCTCTGTCTCTCTCTCTCTCTCTCTCTCTCTCTCTCTCTCTCTCTCTCTCTCTCTCTCTCTCTCTCCCTCTCTCCCTCTATCCCTCTCTCCCCGGCCGGCCAGCAGCAGATGGGTCCCCCCACATGAGTCTGGTTCTGCTCAAGGTTTTTCTTCCCTGTTAAAAGGGTTCTTTCCTTGCCACTGTCGCCTTCAGGCTTGCTCTGTGGGGGTTCAGGCCATAGGGGTTCTCTCAAGCTTTTTGACACAATCTGAACTGCAATTGGCGCTATGTAAATAAAATTGCATTAAACTGAACTGAATGTACTTTTGATCGTTTCTTGAATAAGTGTATAAAAATTTGACATCAAGATGTGTTCATGTATTCATGAAACTTGACTGACAACTTCTATTCTGTGTCACAAACAAGAACAGGTGAAATACAAGAGTGTGTCATTTGTTCATACAGACCTGAACTACAAAAAGAGAGTTGGAACAGGATGTGTTGTCATCATCTGACTTTATTTATCTGACCATTTTCTGGATATTTTACAAGAAAACTGATTGTTCAGTTGTTGATGTTATGCATGCCATTTTCTGTTGATTCTTTTGTTTGCCTTTCAGCTTGCATCATATAACTGTCAGTGCTCACAATAGTGACCTCTCACTTCTGTTTGTTGCTCTGAGTTATTTTCTGTTTCTTCCTGTGTGACCCGACAATCTGCATCTTGCAGCCACATCACACTTCATCTCAGAGGCTGAGGTCAATGTGTGCCCATTATATATGACTTTTTGCTGTAAAATGCTCCATGTAAATACGGCGGTACGAGGATAGACGGACCAGGCTTTGGTGGCATTGCTTTACCAATAAGAAGTAGTTCAAATGAAAGTATTTGAATGCATGTGGTGCATTTAGCCTCACTACGTGGAGAGCTTTTTGCAGGAAAAGTGTGAAATGTAACCACAGAGGTGAATATGTGTGTACGAGTTGTACACTATGAATGCCCTCCATCGACCCCAAGCTCCTCCTGCTGACTGTGATGCAGTTTATTATTGTGTTGCTTCATTCACAAGCAACCTCTGAATGCAAATTGAGCATAAATGTAGTTCGGAAGGCAGTTTAGCTGCACAGGAACATCATTTCTTTGACATTTTTGATGAAATCTATGTGATGTGAATTGAATTATTTTGCTCTCATGTTGCCAATAGTGATGATATTTCCTAATCAGAGCTGAAAATCTGATTAGGAAACATCAGGGAGGATGGTAGAGGAACAAAATATTGTAGTTCTTAAGAGGACTTATTGATGAGGAGGTCAATACTAGAACTGCACCCATGAAGCCGAGACTCTTGAGCTTCCAGGAGTTGCAAGCTGCGCTCCAGAACTTGGCAAACTAACAAGTTCCATTCCCAACACACATATGCCCAGATACGTCACTTCAGACTGTAGTGCAAATGTGAAGACAGAAAGGACAGAACAGGAGCATTCTTTTAAAGGAGCAGAGGAGGTTAATGATGAGAAATGGTATCATGCACTGCTGCATGAGAAACTATCAAAGCTTCGTGATGGAGCAGTTAATACTACCAGAGAAGCTGCATACGCCAGTCAGAACCGCTCTGAATGATGACTCATGGCACTTTGGCACTTACTAAAGGTTTTTCCTTACGTCTGAATTCTCGCTTGTGTTGTACGTCGCTTTGGACAAAAGCGTCCGCTAAATGAAATTGTAGAATTGTAGAACTGTGGGCTTGGCAGTAAACAAATGCTACATTTTTACAAAAAAATGCATATTTCACAACTATTCACTTGAGTTTTGTTAACATTGGCAACAATAAAGTACCTAACCCCCCTAAAATTTTCTCAATGGATTTAGACGATTCACAGAAATGTTCAAATTTGAAATTAAATCGGCGTAAATCCGCGGATCCACGGTTAGCAACTTGCTAAATGCTCAGATATAAAGGATATCTAGAACATATCTACAGTATCTAAACACTTTGTGATGCATATGCTGTTAAAAACAGCCTTGGTGGATAATTGTATCTGAACATTTCTGAACATGCAGAAAGATCCCAGGCCCAAGCCGGGATTTGAAACGGGGATCTTCTTGCTGCAAGGCGAAAGTGCTAACCAGTAATCTGCTGTCCACCACTTCACTTCATTCGAATTGTTCATATGAATTTTTTATCACATGTCTGTGTTATGTTACAATATTAAATCTGTGGTCACCTCAGACACCAGCCACCGTTAAATGGTTGTATTTTACATATTTATTTTCAAGACTCAGTAAGGAATTGACAAACTTGAGCCTTCTGGAGCTTTAAACTCCTACCATTAGTTATAAACTCCTTTAAAAACATAAAATAAAATAAATGTATGTCTTAATTCTTCACACATTTTGAGTATTTATTCTGATAATGTCAAAGAACTGCTTGTATAACTTAAACAAAAGCAAAAAAAAATTGGTTGCAAGCACATTTTAAAAGCAGCAATAAATGAACCAAGTTTGTTGTTTTTCAAAAACATTCTAGAATTTTTAAAGAGGTGAAATTCTGTGAAACTCTTCAGTTCGATGAGGACTTCTTGGGAGAAAGATCACAGCATTTAGTGAAGAGATCAAACAACTACCACGATGTTCTCCTGTGTCGGAAAACGCAGAAAGGTTAGTATCTGATTCTCTGCTGTTATTATTATTATTGTTATTCACTGTTCATTTGATTTCATGGATTGAGATGATTTCCACAGAAATGTGACAATCTTCATGTGTTTGTTGATATTTTTCTGTTTATCAGTTAGGTATGTGTCTGTGACATTTCCTCACAAGTGATTTTCTATCTGTTTAACAGGAAAAAGTTAATAATCAGGATGTCCCTGAGTGTCCAACCACCACAGGCTCAAGTCCTGCTGAGGCAAAACCCAAAAGACCTGGTGGTTTGGCAGATGGCTCTGTCATGTTAAGGTACATTTTACTCATTATTTCTTCTACAATTTACTGTTATTTTCCACATTTCTCTGTTTTGTTAGTTCAGATAATGGCTAAAATCATAGAAAAAATATATGTATATATTTTCATCTTATTTTTTGAATGGTTCAGTATCCTATAATTTTTTTCAAACTTGATCAAAATATCTGGTGTTTTGCTGCCAGATTTTGCCATTTTTTAGGTTTAACAAAGCTAAATATGTCAAATAATAACCAGTGAACAAACAATGTAGTATGTTGTCTGTCTCGGCTCTCTTTAACAGTTATTTTTTTGTATTTGTATCCAGCAGCAAACCAGCAATCGAGTGATTCCACTCAATGAAGACACGGACGAGATGTATGAAATTCTTTCTCTTTCTGTTCCCTTTTGAATTAATTGAACGCATTATATTGGTGTTATTTCCATTTTGTTCACTCCATGCAGTACAATTATAGCTGTGTTTCCTTTTATCAACAGTGTTGACACCGGCTGCAAGGATGTGTCACTGAAAATCCCGGTCTTTGAGACGGCCGTAGCAGAAAGGTATGAAATTCTTTTACTGTCTGTTGCTGTTTGAAACTGATCATTTCAGGTGGCTGTTTTTCCACCATCTCAGATTTTGTTCAGAGTTGATTTAATTGTCAGTTTAAACTAAGTTCTGTGAAATATGTTGACTAACATAACAGCTTACTAGCACTAGAAAATGTATTATTTTCTGTCTAAAAGACGACCTAGCTGACTCTAGGTGAAGCTAATTAATAGAATATTTTTGAGGACAGAATATTTTACAGATGTTAGTTTTGGGTCCCAAATAACAAATAAGTAAATTTTGAATAAAATGTGAGAGCTCAGCAAAATGTTTCCTGAATTCTGACTGATCTGACACAGACTGACAGTGAACATATTAAAGATTTACTTTTACTTGATCAAAGCAGCAAAGGTCCAGTCATATTTGCAGGATCATGAAGTCAACTAAAATCTGTGTTTCCCTTTATTACCAGCGTCAACATAAAGGACCAGGAGGTTTCACCCGCCACCACCACTGCAGGGACGACGGCGGTGATGACTGAGAAGAAGAAGGAACCATGGTGGCGCCGGTTTTGTCGTGTTTCCTTCAAGTATGTTTCACATGGCTAAATGTTGCAAGTATTATCACTGAACATCTGTTAAAGTAACATGTGGAGTCTGAATGTGGAACGGGAATGAGGGAAGCTAGGGGAACTGAGAAATTACAAAAATAATGAGCTAAAATATTATGTATAATATTCAAAATATTAATAAAAAATGTTCTATATAATTACTAAAAAAACTATCAAAAAGATATATATATATATATATATAATATATATATAATATATATATATAATATTAGTCTAAAATATTGTTTATAATTATTAAACTATTTACCAAAAATATCAAATACAAAAATCTGAATATTAATATAAATTTTTACATATAATAATCTCAACATCAATGTAAAAGTGTATATATAAAAATCTAAATAGTTTTCTAAAATTTTCTATATAATAAGCTAAATATTAATCCAAAATTGTATAAATAAAATGTAAACTGATTTAATACAAAATTTTAAAAAACTGTTAAATTGAAAAATCCACCATAAAAACATCAAATTCTCACAATTTAATTTCACAGAATATTAAGTGGCTGTTATCAACATTTTTCTGTCATTGTATGAAAACAATGTCAGCAACTTAACATGTTTCCTCTTTCTAACATGTTTTTTATTCTCTCTTTTTTCCTAGGTAGTGTCAATAGCTCTGTGTCTGTCTGTCTCTGTCTGAGTGTCCGTGTGTCCGTCCGAGTGTCCGTCCGTGTGTCCGTCCGAGTGTCACGGAAAAGTGTCCGAGTGTTTGTGTCTCTCTGTGTGTGTCTCTGTGTCTCTGTGTCTCTGTGTCTCTGTCTCTCTCTCTCTCTCTCTCTCTCTCTCTCTCTCTCTCTCTCTCTCTCTCTCTCTCTCTCTCCCTCTCTCCCTCTATCCCTCTCTCCCCGGCCGGCCAGCAGCAGATGGGTCCCCCCACATGAGTCTGGTTCTGCTCAAGGTTTTTCTTCCCTGTTAAAAGGGTTCTTTCCTTGCCACTGTCGCCTTCAGGCTTGCTCTGTGGGGGTTCAGGCCATAGGGGTTCTCTCAAGCTTTTTGACACAATCTGAACTGCAATTGGCGCTATGTAAATAAAATTGCATTAAACTGAACTGAATGTACTTTTGATCGTTTCTTGAATAAGTGTATAAAAATTTGACATCAAGATGTGTTCATGTATTCATGAAACTTGACTGACAACTTCTATTCTGTGTCACAAACAAGAACAGGTGAAATACAAGAGTGTGTCATTTGTTCATACAGACCTGAACTACAAAAAGAGAGTTGGAACAGGATGTGTTGTCATCATCTGACTTTATTTATCTGACCATTTTCTGGATATTTTACAAGAAAACTGATTGTTCAGTTGTTGATGTTTATGCATGCCATTTTCTGTTGATTCTTTTTGTTTGCCTTTCAGCTTGCATCATATAACTGCCAGTGCTCACAATAGTGACCTCTCACTTCTGTTTGTTGCTCTG
This sequence comes from Acanthochromis polyacanthus, assembly GCF_021347895.1. Taxonomy (NCBI): domain Eukaryota; kingdom Metazoa; phylum Chordata; class Actinopteri; family Pomacentridae; genus Acanthochromis; species Acanthochromis polyacanthus. The sequence continues at coordinate 11,411,028 of NC_067114.1, read as the reverse complement.
AGTTATTTTCTGTTTCTTCCTGTGTGACCCGACAATCTGCATCTTGCAGCCACATCACACTTCATCTCAGAGGCTGAGGTCAATGTGTGCCCATTATATATGACTTTTTGCTGTAAAATGCTCCATGTAAATACGGCGGTACGAGGATAGACGGACCAGGCTTTGGTGCATTGCTTTACCAATAAGAAGTAGTTCAAATGAAAGTATCTGAATGCAGTGGTGCATTTAGCCTCACTACGTGGAGAGCTTTTTGCAGGAAAAGTGGTGAAATGTAACCACAGAGGTGAATATGTGTGTACGAGTTGTACACTATGAATGCCCTCCATCGACCCCAAGCTCCTCCTGCTGACTGTGATGCAGTTTATTATTGTGTTGCTTCATTCACAAGCAACCTCTGAATGCAAAATTTGAGCATAAATGTAGTTCGGAAGGCAGTTTAGCTGCACAGGAACAATCATTTCTTTGACATTTTTGATGAAATCTATGTGATGTGAATTGAATTATTTTGCTCTCATGTTGCCAATAGTGATGATATTTCCTAATCAGAGCTGAAAATCTGATTAGGAAACATCAGGGAGGATGGTAGAGGAACAAAATATTGTAGTTCTTAAGAGGACTTATTGATGAGGAGGTCAATACTAGAACTGCACCCATGAAGCCGAGACTCTTGAGCTTCCAGGAGTTGCAAGCTGCGCTCCAGAACTTGGCAAACTAACAAGTTCCATTCCCAACACACATATGCCCAGATACGTCACTTCAGACTGTAGTGCAAATGTGAAGACAGAAAGGACAGAACAGGAGCATTCTTTTAAAGGAGCAGAGGAGGTTAATGATGAGAAATGGTATCATGCACTGCTGCATGAGAAACTATCAAAGCTTCGTGATGGAGCAGTTAATACTACCAGAGAAGCTGCATACGCCAGTCAGAACCGCTCTGAATGATGACTCATGGCACTTTGGCACTTACTAAAGGTTTTTCCTTACGTCTGAATTCTCGCTTGTGTTGTACGTCGCTTTGGACAAAAGCGTCCGCTAAATGAAATTGTAGAATTGTAGAACTGTGGGCTTGGCAGTAAACAAATGCTACATTTTTACAAAAAAATGCATATTTCACAACTATTCACTTGAGTTTTGTTAACATTGGCAACAATAAAGTACCTAACCCCCCTAAAATTTTCTCAATGGATTTAGACGATTCACAGAAATGTTCAAATTTGAAATTAAATCGGCGTAAATCCGCGGATCCACGGTTAGCAACTTGCTAAATGCTCAGATATAAAGGATATCTAGAACATATCTACAGTATCTAAACACTTTGTGATGCATATGCTGTTAAAAACAGCCTTGGTGGGATAATTGTATCTGAACATTTCTGAACATGCAGAAAGATCCCAGGCCCAAGCCGGGATTTGAAACGGGGATCTTCTTGCTGCAAGGCGAAAGTGCTAACCAGTAATCTGCTGTCCACCACTTCACTTCATTCGAATTGTTCATATGAATTTTTTCACATGTCTGTGTTATGTTACAATATTAAATCTGTGGTCACCTCAGACACCAGCCACCGTTAAATGGTTGTATTTTACATATTTATTTTCAAGACTCAGTAAGGAATTGACAAACTTGAGCCTTCTGGAGCTTTAAACTCCTACCATTAGTTATAAACTCCTTTAAAAACATAAAATAAAATAAATGTATGTCTTAATTCTTCACACATTTTGAGTATTTATTCTGATAATGTCAAAGAACTGCTTGTATAACTTAAACAAAAGCAAAAAAAAATTGGTTGCAAGCACATTTTAAAAGCAGCAATAAAATGAACCAAGTTTGTTGTTTTTCAAAAACATTCTAGAATTTTTAAAGAGGTGAAATTCTGTGAAACTCTTCAGTTCGATGAGGACTTCTTGGGAGAAAGATCACAGCATTTAGTGAAGAGATCAAACAACTACCACGATGTTCTCCTGTGTCGGAAAACGCAGAAAGGTTAGTATCTGATTCTCTGCTGTTATTATTATTATTGTTATTCACTGTTCATTTGATTTCATGGATTGAGATGATTTCCACAGAAATGTGACAATCTTCATGTGTTTGTTGATATTTTTCTGTTTATCAGTTAGGTATGTGTCTGTGACATTTCCTCACAAGTGATTTTCTATCTGTTTAACAGGAAAAAGTTAATAATCAGGATGTCCCTGAGTGTCCAACCACCACAGGCTCAAGTCCTGCTGAGGCAAAACCCAAAAAGACCTGGTGGTTTGGCAGATGGCTCTGTCATGTTAAGGTACATTTTACTCATTATTTCTTCTACAATTTACTGTTATTTTCCACATTTCTCTGTTTTGTTAGTTCAGATAATGGCTAAAATCATAGAAAAAATATATGTATATATTTTCATCTTATTTTTTGAATGGTTCAGTATCCTATAATTTTTTTCAAACTTGATCAAAATATCTGGTGTTTTTGCTGCCAGATTTTGCCATTTTTTAGGTTTAACAAAGCTAAATATGTCAAATAATAACCAGTGAACAAACAATGTAGTATGTTGTCTGTCTCGGCTCTCTTTAACAGTTATTTTTTTGTATTTGTATCCAGCAGCAAACCAGCAATCGAGTGATTCCACTCAATGAAGACACGGACGAGATGTATGAAATTCTTTCTCTTTCTGTTCCCTTTTGAATTAATTGAACGCATTATATTGGTGTTATTTCCATTTGTTCACTCCATGCAGTACAATTATAGCTGTGTTTCCTTTTATCAACAGTGTTGACACCGGCTGCAAGGATGTGTCACTGAAAATCCCGGTCTTTGAGACGGCCGTAGCAGAAAGGTATGAAATTCTTTTACTGTCTGTTGCTGTTTGAAACTGATCATTTCAGGTGGCTGTTTTTCCACCATCTCAGATTTTGTTCAGAGTTGATTTAATTGTCAGTTTAAACTAAGTTCTGTGAAATATGTTGACTAACATAACAGCTTACTAGCACTAGAAAATGTATTATTTTCTGTCTAAAAGACGACCTAGCTGACTCTAGGTGAAGCTAATTAATAGAATATTTTTGAGGACAGAATATTTTACAGATGTTAGTTTTGGGTCCCAAATAACAAATAAGTAAATTTTGAATAAAATGTGAGAGTCAGCAAAATGTTTCCTGAATTCTGACTGATCTGACACAGACTGACAGTGAACATATTAAAGATTTACTTTTACTTGATCAAAGCAGCAAAGGTCCAGTCATATTTGCAGGATCATGAAGTCAACTAAAATCTGTGTTTCCCTTTATTACCAGCGTCAACATAAA